>NC_135212.1:24122315-24336261 GCF_052324685.1 Brachyhypopomus gauderio
ACTTCAGACTGGTAGAACTCCTACAATAAACTAATTCCGTGTTGCATAAGCTGCAAACAACTTTAGTCTTGTCAATGTCTCCATTAGGAAGCTTCTTAAAAATTAATTTTCCATGAAGCAAACCTGGCAGCTTCGTGGCTGCATCCATGTAAGCACACGTGCGATTTGTTGTGGGTGGTAATTCACAGGTTTGAAAACTCGTTCTCGCCCCCTACTGTGCAATTTGATTAGGAATACAGCCAAGCTAAACTATCAAGGTGAATGTCATCAGTTTGCTTACCTATTTTGACCCAGTTCCCAACCCAACTTTAAGAATAGATTAACCGCGATATTGTTTATATCGCCCGATAAGTGTATCACATTATCTAACGCCAATAACGGCCCACCACTTATATATATATATAAGTTGTTATACAGTGTTTTGCTATGCTGCCAGGGAAGGTGCTTTGCAAAAAAAATAATAATAGCAGATGTCACAAATGAAACCATGACACCAAACAGCATGATGGGTATTTATTATTCATGAAGACATTCAGCATGGAGGAGAAGCTAGAGATTTGGGGGGGGGGGGGGGACAGGAGGAACCAGCAGCATACAGCATGAAGGCTCTCCCGTCACTTGGAATTATATTTCCATATTACCTAATACACTTTTGCACGGTCGTTCACGAGCAGCCATGCACCAGCACACACATGGGCGCAAACACTTATCCATCATCCACCACTGAACTTGAACGTAGTTTCTTTATTAATTTGTGCGTGCGTGTGCACACTGCAGGTGAGGCGGAGTGGCTGCTGGGCCAGGATCTGGTGCAGTCTCCTTGGGATCTGATCCGGAAGCGTCTGAGCCAGCGCATCTCCATCGTCCTCAAAGGTCTGACACGCTCCACATCTGCTGCTCTGCCACTCCAGCTTTTCTGTTTTTTTACGTCAGCGTTGCACGCAGATTCTGTCCTGAATTTTCTCATTGAAACACCGTTTCCCTTTTTCATTGCTATCATAAGGTTAATATAGCTACATTAGCACAGGCTGCAGTAATTCAGTATTTTTTATTCAGTCGTTTATCTATACTTCCTGTCCATCCAGTCATGGTACCCAAGATCCAGAATATCACACCACATGTGATTGTGTACTGAAGTCCTTTCAGGTGTTTTTACAAATAAGCATCTGTGATCTGGGTTGCTTGGTTGTCTGGGTTTCCTGGCACTGTAGTTTTTCACGGTGTGTGTGTTTGCTGTGTGTCAGGCCTGGCGCGGTGCGCTCTGGATGAGGTGACCTACGACTCTCTCATCCCACTCCAGCTACTGCAGAACTATGTCCGCCTGGTACGCTGAGTCACACACACACACTGAGCCTACAGCTGTCTGGTGTTCCTTACCTGGAGCCAGTGAGGCTGGGTCTCCAACCCTCTAGTGCATGTACACACACACACACACACACACACCCACACCATTTTCCAATATGTACTACATTGAAATATGTGGTCTGTGTAATGTTGTAATTCAGACAAGTGAACCATGACTGAGTTTATGTGACACTGCTATCGACCGGTGTGTGTGTGTGTGTGTGTGTGTGTGTGTGTGTGTTGTATCTTAATTCTACATGGTGTGCTGTCTTGATTGTTACTGCTTGACATGTGGTGTGTCCCCTCACACACTGGCTTAGGTTGAACAATATCACAATGTCATTTTCCACGGCCTTGAGGGGAGCTGTCAGGATTACATCGCCAACCAGATCTCCTACCACATCAAGGTAAGAAGCGAAAAAGTGGATAATGGCATCAGAATTTCAGAAGTGCATTTCCACATACAAGGAATTTGTTTTGGTGATCACGTGCTGTGAGGTTAAAAATAGTTGAGAGAACTGCTGTAAGGGAAAATCTGAAATGGAACTGGGTTTATTTTATTGGCCATGTATCATCATCCATGAGAGTGTCATGTGGGAGGAACTGGATTATCCATCATGTGCATACATGTAACCAGTATATAGTCAGAATGTCCAAGGGATTTGTAACAGTATGGGTCTAATGAGACAAGACTTCAGCAAATGTGAAGGACTTTGCCTCTGGGAGAAGATAAGTGAACTTCTGCAAGTCCTACCGCCTACGTCACAAAACGGGACTTGACAGCTCTAAGATGCAGTACTAACACGTCCATAGTCTCTGCAATGTGTGCATGATATCCAAATGTACAAATGTATGAGTCACAAAGTAGGTCTGAATGCAAATACATGCAGGGATGAGACCAGAATCGTGTTAAGGGGAGACTGGAGAGAACCACTATATGTGGGTAAAGGCAGATTGAAGGGAGGGACCCGTGGGAGTCGTACACAGGGAGCCATCTTTACACGTATGGGATGGCGTACGGCGACCTCCCCTATACAGACTCATAACGGGTCCAGAACACAAGTTACAGATGATAGGATAATGTGCCTCGTCTTCGCCTGGGCAGATGCAGGACTAAATCAGGCAGCAATAGTCAAGCTAGAGTGGCCTTGATGATGGCTATGTAGATCTGGAACAGTCTTGCCTACGGGAGGTTGAATTTCTTCCACTGTAGCAGAAAGAACATTCGCTGCCAAGTGTTCTTAATGCAAGGGCTGGCCTGTGGTCTTGAGGCAGCACAGTGAGTTGGAACATAAACGCCTCAGCTGTTTTGAGTCGAACAGCAGAGGATGAGAGAGGCTGGCTGTCCGTCTGAAGTCAGCTGTCAGATGTGCTTTTGCGTTTAAAACCAGAAAATTAGTCTCCAGCAGAGATGTGTTCATGTGTCCCCACCATTTGTGTAGCCTCAGCCTAAAAGCCAGAGGAAGCTGAGATTGAAAATTTAACAGTCAATTTAAAATGCTTTAAAATATGTATGCTTTTTGGCAAAGTGGGGTAAGATATCATTGATGGCTGCTTTCGTGTGTGTGTGTGTGTGTGTGTGTGTGTGTGTGTACGTACGTACGTACACTCTCTCCAGCACCGGCAGGAGGCCATGGGAAAAGGCTGTGAGATCATCCATGTGGAGATAGAGGAGAACCTATCTAAGGACCAATTGCTAGAGACTTTCATCAACTGTGGTAGGACCTTCCTCATCACTCAACCAGATCTATTTGTCACACCACTGAAATGTGTTGACAGATGTGACAAATGTGTTGACATCTTAGCGAGATATTATGCACTGAAAAGTGCATGGCAGAGTATGGGGGTGTGTGTGTGTGTGTGTGTGTGGTAAAAAGGTGGGGTGGGTGATTCTCTGTGTCTCAGGGTTCCTGGTACCTGTGCGGGAGGGCGCGGCTGGACCGTGCGTGGTCGTGGTTCTGGAGGGGCTGGAGAGAGCCCAGTCGCTCAGCCACATGCTGGATGACCTGTGTGAGGCGCTGGAGAACCGTGGTTTGCTCTACTCCGTCTCCCTTAGCCATGGTGAGACTCGTGTTTCCTCCCAGAAAGCAAACCACAGAAGCCCACACTCCAGGGCTCCAGTGCAGCCTAGATCAGCTTCTGATTGTGTTCATACCAAACGTCAAACCCTTCGTTAATGATGAGGTAGGACTGAAACTCCTGCTGTGTGCGCTAGCCGTGCGACTGTTGTCCCGCAGGTCCTGAGGGGCAGTACTACTTCCAGGAGGGCAGTTTTCTGATCGGCACGCTGGCCCGGCCGCGGCTGCAGGGCGCCGAGCTCCGACTGCAGCAGCACTTCCGCTGGGTGCAGCTGCGCTGGGACACGGAGCCTCTCTGCGGCATGCTGGCACGCCACCTCCGGAGGAAGCTCCTCCACCAGGTCCGCCCTCCTCCTCCTCCTCCTCCTCCTCCTCCTCCTCCTCTATTTCTTCCTGTTCTGCTGGGCAGGAAATCTGTTTTATTCCTGGAGCATGCTGCCTGGCACGTTGTTGAGTTCTCCCTGCTCCAGTATACCTGACTCACTTCAGCATCTTATTAACAGTCGTGAGGGTAAAATTCCAAAAGGTCTGTAAAAGTGCCAGTCAGGAAGAACTGTAGGACCAGGATCTATAAACATGGATGTGCTAATTGTTTTTTTTTAACGTGCTGTTGTAGATTTTCCTTATTGACCTGTGTTGTAATGGTTGTGACAGACTCAGGGTGAGAATTGGGTCCCTGATGAGCCCGTGCCCAGAGCTCTCTGCTGGGTGTGTTCGGTCTGGTACCAGCTCAACGGCTGCCTCTCTCGCCTGGGGACCCCTGAAGCCCTCCTGGGCCCCCACATCTTCCTTTCCTGCCCAGTCCTGCCAGAGTCGACACACACCATCGTAAAGTGAGTCCATGAGATCCTCACATTCATCCTCCTGTTACAGTCGCGTGCGCCGTGCCAGCGTCTCTACTTTGTGTTCAGGTGGCTGGCACACCTGTGGAACGTGGCAGTGGTCCCTCGTGTCGAGGATGCTGTCATCTCCAGGGTAACAACCAAGCGCCCTCACTCCCAACGATGGTCTCCCAGCAACAAGGGTTTGAGTCCAGGGCAACGAGCCGTGGTCCGAGCATCTCTCAGTATTCTCCTTAATAAGGCCGTGCTGCAGGGCTGCCCGCTGCCTCGTTCAGGTGTAGTGTTAATTACCCCACCCCCATCCCACAATGCCTTTCACCTGTGGCTCTGCTACCACAGGACCTGGGAAGTGCCTTGTGACATAATTAGATGATCATCATCTGTCAATATTGTAGTTTTGAGGATTAGCCACCAAAATGAGAATTGTCATGAATTGCTATGTAGTATTTCTAAACACTGGTTGTTACAATTCTTATTTTGTGTCCGAATGCCATTTAGAAATGGATGGGCTCCTGTCAGAGTTCCGAGGTGGGTACTTCCCCCTCTCCTCCATTAGCTCCTCCTACAGAAAAGGCGGGCGAAAGGGACGTGACGGTGGTGCGTGGAGAAGATCCAACACCAGTCCACGAAAGAAAGGAAGTCTCAGCGCTGGGCGAGCATCCAGCAGCTCCTTGCGAGAAGGTTCGTGAAGGATTATTTTAGGTTGATGGTTCTTAGAAGTGATTTATCTCATTCTTCTCTGTACTGTGTTTTACTGTAAGGCTAACACCGTGACATCTTCTCATTCTGCAGGCTCTGTGGCCAATCCAGATATCCACCTACTGACAAACATCAGTCATCCGAGGTTGGTGTTTTGAAATCATGCCTCTATCGGCAGAGCACACGGCTCAGCTATACCTCCACATGCAGTATTTCTGGAATATTCAGTAATGGGACTGATGGGATTGGGGTAGTTGTGTCTGTGTGATACCAGTGATTTGTGCCCCTTCAGACTCAGTGAGGGCGACTCTGTCACTCTTGCTCTCTACTCTGATGATGAGAGTGATCTGATCAAGGAAATACAGTCCCTGTGCTCCAGCAAGTCTGAGCCCGACATAAGCAAGGTAACCCAATCCACTACTTTCCATTAGTAACGGGTTTGTACAACTGTTCCACCCTGTGAAACATTACACTGTGGCCCACACTGATTTGCTTCGGGTCTGACCGAAATGACCCAAATGGTGGAACTGGATCAAAAAAAGCATTTTTACCACCCGTTAGCTCCCTCGGTTAATTCCCACAGTTCTGGATTAACAAGTCACACCCATTCTTCATATTCATATTGAAACATGATCTTGTCTTGTACCCATGCTGCAGATCGCTCTGTCCCAGGAGGACTTCATCATGCTCCCTGGCTCAATTCGAGCCGCTCCCCAGAGGAGGGCTGAGCAGGGCAACACCGCCATCCAGCCACAAAGTGTAAGGGTGGAGAGGTGTGTGGAGGTAGCCCAACCTCCACAGCAACAGGTAACACCAACCTCTAGAGCAGGAGAGTCACACTTCAGTTTAGGATGGTCTCACCATTTTACTGTTTCATCTGATTTAACATATCTGACTCATATCTCATAGTCCTTTCTAAGCTCATCTGTGTGTAAAAGTAGGAAAAGTCTCCTGGGACTGACACTGTGTGAGGTATACCACAGTTCTAAACTTGCTGTTTACGGCGATGTAGGCCATGTTTGCTGGCCGTGTCTGCTGTCATCTAGATTTCTGTCCGGGATGATGTCTGTGACAGTTGTGCAAATAACTCTGACTGAACTCTGAACTGACCACTCATTCACAGATGGACAGTAGCCATTCATCAGGCAGCCACGCCTCACCACGGCGTTTGGCCAGACCCAAGTCTCAGCTTCCTGTCCCCAGCAGCAGGGGGCAGCAGCAGACCCCCAGCGGCACCCAGCGAGTCACTTCCTGTCTCAGCAGCAGAACCTGTTCCCCCCACACCCACAGCAGCAACCCCAGCAGAGCCAATACGAGCAGCAGAACAAGGCAGGCCCCACCCAGCAACGGCAGAAACAACCAATCAGAAGAGGAGATCTGGATACTGAACTCCAGCTTGCATGAAAATTACAGTAACCATAAATAAAATTCTCCCTTCCCAAGCCCATAGCCCTACTCTGTAAAATCCCTCCACGTTGTGAAGTTATGTTACTGAAAGCCTTTTAGTATTTACACGTTGTCCATACTTGTTACACTATATTACCTTGTGTACTTGGGGACCATAGTTTTAATATAATTCACTGTTGAAGTATTGAGATTGAAAGAAAAGTGTTTGCAAAAGTAGCACGTGAAGGTTACTAAAATAAGTGCTTAGTCAACTTTTGCCTTTTAGGTGAAAATGTTGTGGATCAAAGGAAAAGCAGACAGTCTTTTTTTGCTATTACGCAGTTTTCAAGTATTTTATGTTTTAAGTAGTTGCAAGGTTGGTTTTAAACAATGTTGAAATTAATCAGGGTTTTACCAAATATGTGTAAATAAAAAGTGGCAACTTAAATGTTATATAGACTAGTGTATGTGGTACTGAGCTTGTACACTGAAGAAGCTAAAAGACAAAAAAGTAACTGTACATAATGTTTGTAATATTAAATTTTTGTTGATATTTTTCACTTGTTTCAAAGTGAACTGAATGTGGCAATAAGTAATGTCATTGCAAACAAACGTTTTCATTTGTCTGTAAAGCCATAATAAGTAGTTTCAATTCTTCGCAGAATGCGTGTCGAGTTGTCAGGCATGAACCGGCGGGGGAGGCTCCTGACATTTGAGAGAGCACACATTCATTTTTGATTGATTGTTCTTCTGTAACAAACACTTGGGATAATCAAGTATTATTTTAAACTCACCAATTGTTCATTTGTACAGAAGAGACTATAGTCGACCACTGATGTTGAACTGTAAGATAGTTGTCTGATGAGGTTCAGAGAATTGTCCTGATTCCTCTAAGCACAACGATTAAAAATGCACTGTTAGCTCAACCATCAGATCAACTTTGTGCTTTTTTTCTCTCCAGACCCTGCCACGTGTTCTCCAGTGTTATCAAAGTTGAAAACTAATCTAAAAAAAAAAAAAAAAACAAAGAAAAACATCATAAAACAAGATGTGTAGATGTACGATTTCTCCTAAGCTCGATACGTAGAGCAGAAGGTGATTCAGTCTGTAAGCAAGAAGAGGCTTGTTTTGAGATTAAGTATGTTTGGACATGCATGCAGCCTAAAGAACCATGAGTCATGAGTCGAGAGTCACCATATCAAAAAAATATATACCATGTTTACAGGAACATCTGTTATCTAGCAAAGTAAAAAATGCATTCCAATTTCTGCCCCTTGTTCATATTTGAATTTCCTAAAAATCCTATAAAATGTGTATTTTTTAATATATTTAAAAAAATTTTTATATCTCACATACATACATATATATATATATATATGTATGTGAGATATTAAAAATATTGAACTGTAATGTTATATATATATATATATATATATATATATATATATATATATATATATATATATATATATATAATGTGAGATATTAAAAGTGAGTAATGAAGTAAACTATGAGAAACCGCATGGTTCAGGCGGAGGTCCTTCATCCTTCAGCAGCTCTGTACAAACTGGTTCCTCCTAGTAATCTAATTCAGAAGCACTTTGCTTGATGAAATGTCCTGTTTCTCTGGCAATGTTGTGTACTTCACTACATTTTTTAATATCTGTGTGTGTGTGTGTGTATTTTTATATATTTGACAGGAGTCACATTCATGAAACTTGTCTTACAGTATTTCCATAAATATGTTTAGAGATTTACAGCTGTTTGTACTGAAACAATATGAGGGCCACAGCGAGGAGCTACTCATAAAAACATATATATATATATATATTTTACACATTGTTCCTGGTCTCCCTAGGTCCTTCTGTGAAAGTCTATGAAGTACCTTATGTTTAGTGCATATAAAAAAGGCTGTCAAATCTATTTTACTTTTCCACTGTACCACACTGTACACTGTCCCAGTTAACGGGACCATTTCAGTCAAAACACTTTTCCAGTCAAGTGTTTTTGAAAAGTGTCACCATTGGATGGCACTTTTTCAAGTGACTTCAGTGAGACAGATGTCCTGTGGAGTTTGTCTCTTGACGTGGCCGGCGCTCAGAGACGAGTGTCCTGGCCGTCGTCTTCCGCCTCCTCCTGCAGGGGGAGCGTGACAGAGCTGAGCTTGGGTTGGGGCACTCGCATGCTGGAGTTACGACGGGGGAAGAGCTTGAGGTGCTCGGCCGGACTGATGGCCTGCTTCAGCTGGCTGGTCTCGTTCAGGAGCCTCTGGATGGACTCGTAGGTCTTCACCTTTCCCTGCTCCATCATCTGTAGCAACGTGACGGACAGAAAGATGACAGGGACACTGAGTGAAACGAAAACTCCGCTTGTGAGATGCGGCACAACGGTGGTCATAGATGGGAGGCTGTGAGAACCATGTGAGAGAGGGTGTCTTACCAGGAAACGCTGACACTCGAGCAGTGGCTCCACCTTGTGTTCACACAGCAGTATGGTGCAGGCGGAGAAGGACTGCCTGAGAGTCTTCTTCAGGACCTTCACGGTGCTGTGATCCATAACGGCCCACGGTTACCATCACACACTCCCCATAACACTCAATTCAACATTTCATTTTCTGTCTCCTCTAGTCCTTGTCTAGTTCTACATGTTTATTTAGTCTAGTTCTAGTTATTTTGTTGTGTATATGGAATATGGTATATGGTTCCAGTCTTTCCTGGACACGGCGCTGGTTTATATGGCGCTGGGTGACGTACAGTGGGTCGAGGTGAGCACTGGGCTCATCCAGCAGCAGGATCCGAGCTCGGCTCAGGACGGACCGGGCCAGACACATCAGCTGCTTGTGGCCATAGCTCAGCATGTGGCCTCCGTACTCCAGCTGGAAGTCCAGCTTATCAGGGAACTGCTCGATCACTGATTTCAGGCCTACCTGCAGAAGTCCAGACCCAACCGTTAGGTTGGCCTTCACAGGCCCACGGCAATGGATATATATTTAATGCTTCACAAGATATCGCCCTTAACATCGCCCTTGTTGAGATTACCCAATAAGGCCGGTTTGGTTTTTATAGAATTAATCTCTACATTTAGTTCTTCCTGCACTCGCAGTAAAGCACTTCAACCGTCACGACATCGTTACCACGGATGTTCATCTCGGACAACAGCGCTTCAGAATAGCACTGCTACTCTGCCACACACCGTTGCCATGGCAGCAGCTGCCACTTGAAAGGCAGTCTGGGTGTGTGTCTATAGAGTACACTAATGAAGCATCAGTCCGTGTGAAGCCACAGCCGATCGGAGAGTCTTGGTGCCCTGATCCTCACCTCCTCAGCAACCCTCCACAGTTCCTCATCACTGTGGAAACCGCAGGGGTCCAGGTTCATGCGGAACGTTCCGGTGAATATGAAAACTTTCTGTAGGCACAAGGAGATGAGAGGGAAAAAAAACATTTTGTGACCTGAGCTCAGAAGACTGAATTTAGAAGACAGAAAACTGATGTTAAATGACTGAGGTTAGAAGACCGATGTCAGAAGACTGATTTCAGAAGACTGAGATTAGAAGACTGATGTAAGAAGACTGAGGTTAGAAGATTGATGATAGAAGACTGATGTAAGAAGACTGAGGTTAGAAGATTGATGATAGAAGACTGATGTCAGAAGACAGAGGTTAGAAGACTGAGGTTAGAAGACTGATGATAGAAGACTGATGATAGATGACTGATGATAGAAGACTGATGATAGAAGACTGATGATAGATGACTGATGATAGAAGACTGATGATAGAAGACTAATGATAGAAGACTGCTCTCCCAGAGCTGCAGGAGTACCTGAGGTACCACACCAAAGGCCTTGCGCCACCTCTGCAGGGCCATGGTGCTGTGGGACACGCCGTCAATGGTCATGTCTCCATCTGTGTAGGCCAGCCGTAGGAGGGCGTTAAACAGCGTGCTCTTCCCAGAACCAGACCTCCCCAGAATACCCACCTATGACCACAAGCAGCATGGTAAATCAACCTACCTTTAGAATACATTTAAGAAGATTTAGAAGATTTCATATATATAAATGATTAACCGCATATAGTTGGCTAAAGATGGACTAGCTTGTGTGCTGAGTGTCTGTATGATATGGCACTGTGGGATTCCTCCATGGAATCTCATTAGCCAGTGCAATTAGAGCAAAGTGCTAAAGAGCTAATGAACTGATTAAGTTAGCACTCCTGCTAGCCATGCTGAAAGCCACTCTGTGCTCTGTGAGGTTCAGCATTCAAGAAGCCTTCCCTTCCTCATGCATTGCCTGGTGACTTCTCAATGAGGCAGGGGCAGTCATGGCCTGGCGGTTAGGGAACTGGTCTTGTGACCGGAGGGTCATGGGTTCGATTCCCAGACAGGCCATGACTGAGGTGCCCTTGAGCAAGGCACCTAACCCCAACTGCTCCCCGGGCGCCAGGGCTAGGGCTGCCCACCGCTCTGGGCACGTGTGATCCACAGCCCACTTGTGTGTGTGTGTGTGTGTTCTGACTGCACAGATGGGTTAAAAGCGGAGGACAAATTTCGATTGGGGGTGTAAAAATCACAATTGACAAAATATGGCTCATTTCATTTTTTCATTTCATTTCATTTCATGACTGCATAAAAAGTCCAATTATCTTACAGACGACAAGACGTGAGGACCAAGCTTGGCGGTTTGCACGCACCTTCTGTGACCCCTCCACCGTGAAGGAGAGGTTCTTGAGCACAGCGTGCCCTGCCTCTGTGTATTTGACCGTTAGGTTCCGCACGTCCAGCTGGCCACGGCAGGGCCAGCTGCCCTCCTTACAGGCGTCCGTGTTTGCGATGACCAGGTCTGCGGATTTCCCCTTGCCCAGCCTGGCCCGGGGCTCTTCTGACGGCAGGTCGATGAACTTAAAGACGCGCTCCACAGACCGCATCTGGAGGGAGCGGAGGAGAGCAGTGATGTAATCGGGTCAATACATCACCCCAAAATGTGGCTCTGAGAGTTTGTTTGGCTTCCCGGCGACATCTGAGCCGTGTGATTGAGCGTGTGCGCAGGATGACTGGAAGAGTGCATGCATGTGTGCAAACTGAAAGGTGGCGGTCTGCACATGTGCAAAAGGCTGCAGGGGAAGCCGTCACATCTGCATATCAGTGACAGAGCTCACCGCCTCGTCTGGGGAGCTGGGGGGAGAACGTAATGTTCTACACTGTGATAAGGCCTGTGAGTCATGGGCAGGCGTGGTGGAATAAAGGCCTTGCACCGACAGACTGCACACACACAGTCTCTCCCACGCTGTTACAGGACAAGACGATTTCTGCACTTGAGCTCATGTCAAAAATATGTTGAGTTTCAGAAAAGTAAAAGCTACATAAATGCCTGTGTGTGTGTGTGTGGGTGTGTGTGTGTGTGTGTGTGTGTGTGTGTGTGTGTGTGTGTGTGTGTGTGTGTGTGTGTGTGTGTGTGTGTGTGTGTGAAAGAGAGAGAGAGAGAAGAGATATCTACACATGTACCATTCCATCCACTGCAATGCTGGTGACCACACACCACTGGAAGGTCCCAAGAATGAGCATTGCCAGGGCTACAATGATGCCAATTTCACCTGGTTTATCCTCTAAAGCATAACACAGGCATGCACACACACACACACACACACACACACACACACACACGTGTAAACATTAAGTACAACACTGCATGCAATTACCTTAAATATCACTTCAAAGACTTTTTTCCAAGAATTTCAAGCAATTAACTCTCGGTGAAATTGTCTGTGAAACCTGACAAACCAAGCATTCAGTGGCTTTTCAGACCCATAATCCTTCTGTGTTACATGGGAAAGCCCTGAGCATAAACAAACAGGAGCATCTGCTCCCCCTCCACAACTCCTGCAATCAGTGTTCAGCTCCAGATATTGTGACCACATCGAAAGGGCTCACTAATTCACAAATACCCCACCGTTTAAGGTGCAAAAGCTTCCTGCCCCACAACGTGCCACAAGTTAGGCAAAGAGCTCTATTTTACGGCCTTACGGTTGGTTCCTACTGCGATCCAAGCGGCAGCGGTGAAGAAGAAGACATAGATGATATCGGCACGGAAGAGGAACCAGCGCAGGGTTGAGAGGTAGAGGAACCAGACAGCTGTGTGCGTGTTGAGGGCTTTGTGGAACAGGGTTTCAAAGTAGGCCTGTCGGTCAAAGGCCCGGATCGTCCACAGGCCCTTCAGAGAGATGATGAGATGGGAGAAGATGGGACTGCGAGCTGAATGGACAAAGAGAGAGAGAGAGAGAGAGAGAGAGAGAGTGTGCATGAAGAATATAAAGGTATCCCAGAATGATGGACTGGTAGAGAAAATAGCTCCAAAAAACATAGAAGCAAACTTAATTTGTTTAAATGTAAGCAAAACATTTGGTCAGGAGAACACGGACACAACCAATGCTGCCTTAAATTTGTAAATAAGTCCTTACGTGTGCAAATGTTATGGGTTCCTCAATAACCTCTGGTTATGGCACATGTTTGAGCAGAACTGAGCTGAGCATGTCAGATTGGCTGCGATCTAAACCATCAGCCACATGCCAACAGTCCTAGCCTGTTCCATTCGGTTCATTCCACCTAGTTCTGCTGAGCATGATGTTTAAAAAAACCTCTGTCCTTTTGCTTTCCAGCCCCTATTGGTGAACGGTACGGCCCCACATATATAGACTGAGCAGAGCACAGGGTGCGGTGACCTCCACAAATCCATTCATCGTGACATCAGCATTCACCTACACACATCAACAACACTAACCCTTTCTCACAAACAAGACCGGCAGCCGCCTGTCCCAGGAGCAGGTGCGTCTGCTGTGACCCCCGTAAAAATGCCCAGTATACTAAGAGTGATGGGAGGAAGTCCCTGGTCAGTTTCTTTTTCCAAATCTCCAGTGCCAGTCGTGTGTTTGCGGCGTGGAAAGTCCTCGCTGCTCCCGGCGTGACCCCAGACTGACTGACAAAAGGCGCGAGCCACCAGCCTCTGAGGATAAAGGACCCTCTGCTTCCTGTTCGAGTAACAGCAGGGGGGGGGGGGGGGGGGGGGGGGGCAGCTCACGGCCCAGCTCGGGCGCCCCAGCACACGCAAGCCGACAGCGAGGCCACATGCTGACCTCCGCCCCACGCTGTTTCCTCTGAGATATCCCCTCTCCTCCCTCCTGACTCATTCATCCTCTCCTCCTCTCCTGTTTTCTGCAGAGCTGGCCCTGGCAAACTGGCGCACTCTACCCTGGAGGAGACCCGCGCGCCAGTCTTCCTCGCCATCTACGCACACCTCCGTGGACCAAGCCCTGGACACCTCACCTCCTCTCTGACCTCTACAGGCATGCAGTGCTCATTCTTCCAATTCTTCCTATGCACTATTGCTTTTCCTAACAGTTGTATGTTTGGCCTCTGATATGAAGTCATGTGACTGGCACTACTGGTGCTGACGTCAGCGTGCTGCTCAGGGGTTCTAGCACAAAACAAACCACAGGTCAGACTGTTCTTGGCTGTAACTGCTGTCCATTCACAGATCAACACACACACACACGCGCGCACACACACGCGCGCGCGCACACACACACACACACACACACATACACAAACACACACACGCACGCACACGCACACACACAAACATGTGTGCACACACACACACATACACAAACACACACACACAAACACGTGCACACACACACACACACACACACACACAAGCACGCACACACACACACACGCATTTATTTTTCCATGTCCGTCTCTCACCTTCTGTCTCCATTTGCTTTAACTGCTGTCCAGTGCGCAAGAAGTACTTCCTCAACACAACGAATATGAGGGCCAAGGGCGTGGCGGCGAGGAAGATGTACGGACGCATGATGGACACGACGAGGATACAGCCCACCACCACCAGGGTCAGCTGAGGACAGACAAGTGAAGACCTAAAGAAGACTGGCCAAGTCAAGGCTGGACTGTGTACAGAGCATGTGTAGTCCAACACACACCCACCGCAACACTGTGCAGAAAACACCAGAGCACTTTCAAACGGCCACCCACCTGGACCAGGTCGAACATCAGGAGGGGCAACATATCGTCTATGGTGGCCATGTCCTTAGTGAACCTGTTCATGATACGACCTTGAGAAAAACGGGGCACAAACCGTCAGTCGTGCTCAGCAGAAACAGGCACGTGTCCAGCAGGCTGGCGCCACGGACGCCACAACACTCACCCGTCTTCATGATGTTGAGGACGGACATCGGGGCCCTGAGCACCGAGTTCAGCATTTTCTGATGCAGCTTCTTGGAGATGGTGATCATAGTGTGGACCAGGGGGAGCCCCCGGAAGAAGCCCAGCGCTAAGATGCTCTCTGACGTGGCCACGTAGATGTAAACGATATAGTAGCTACTGCTGGGCCGTATGGTGATGGAGAGTGTGGTGCCTGGAGGGGTCACGTTGGCTTGTTTGGTGACGTTCGGGTCTAAACGGTCATGCTCCTCATTCCAGATCTCACTGACGTGCAAAAAAGAGGATTTGCAACAACAGCGATGAATTCCTTTTCGCTAATGTTGAATGCTGGGGCGATCTCCACAAATGGTGTGGGTGTTAATAATGGGGGGGGAGTGATTCAAGACCATCTGGATTCACTAGAGAAGCAAGTCAGCACATCTAATACTTACTGCCTGTGCATTTGATTAATTAAAGGATAATGGGAGAATCACTTACTCAGTTATCAGAAAAATCCCAGCAACAGATCCAGCCACCTGCCAAACAGAAATGAGAGGAATCTTTAACAGAAAAGCAAAAAAAAAAAACGTGTTCTTTGGAAACCCCAAAAGCGAGTGTGCACTTGTGTATCTGTGATTTCTTTACAAATCGTAATAGAATACATACAATATACGCCTTTACACATTTAGCACATCTCTGTACTATGCACAAGATGAACCATACAGCCAACATATTGTTCCATATTTAATAGCTTCAATACATACACTGTGTATACATTCACATAGTTGTTATACTTCATATAACTGTTATATGTAATGTGATGATCTTAGTCTTTTTTGGAAGGGCAGAGGTTGATAAAGTGAAACCCTGATTTAGATGGATCATTTCAATATTCTTACCTCAATAGCGTAGATGACGAGGATGAAGATGAGAACGTAAACAAGGCTTCTATTGGTTGATACATATCGGACATATGTGTTCCATTTTGTGGTTTCAAAAACATCCTCCATTTGTTCATCTGCAAAACAGTCCTGCAAAGAGCCAGGCAGTCTGAGCGTGTGCATTTAAAACCATAAAAGTGTCATCATTCCTTAAATAAAACAACATTGTCTATAACAGGGATTTTCAATCCTGATAATTGAAAGAAATACATCACACTGAAGATAATCAAATTGTTCACTACTATACTGTATATATTTAAACCAGGGAAAATATAAATAGAGAAGGGCTGATTATCTGTGGTTTGCGTCCCTGACTACGTCCACCCCACCTCGATGTTTTGCTCCTCCATGTCTCCGGTGATGTCGTAGGTGCTGTCTTTGGACAGCCGTCGGGCGTAGATGTCCAACTCCGAGGCCAGTTCGCCCTGGGGCACGATGGACAGGCGTCGGCGGAAGGACGACTGGATCTGCTCGCGCCTGCCCAGGCCCTGCACGTTGGTCATGAAGGCCAGCACCGACTGCCTCCTCTGACCCGCCATGTGCACGCCATGGTTGTGATAATTGTCTCCGCCTATGAAGCATTCATCCACCAGCTCGCTCTCAGGCACCAAAGAGATCTTGCGTCCCGGCAGTGAGCGCCTCACTGTTGCCACCTCGTCCTCCAGCGCCGCCCTAAAGGACGCCTTGCGGTCGGCCGCCAGCGGGCCGACGATCGTCGACGGCTTCCTCTCGTCTTTGTAGGTGGGAGGGGCCACCTGGCGGAAGGAGGGGCGGTCGGGCTGCGTGGCGGGGCTTTCGTCCACGGAGACGCGGCGGAGGGTCTCGGTGAGGATGGAACAGCGGCGGTCGGCGCTCACGCTGTCGTAGGCCTCCAGGCCCAGCAGGAGGGAGCTGAAGTCCGGCCTGCGGCACTGCAGCTCCTGGAAGGTCCCGTAGAAGAAGCACTCGCCACCGTGCAGCAGCAGGATCTTGTGGGCACGCTTCAAGTGTTCGATCTTGTTGGTGACCACCACACGTGTTCTGGAGGCCATGAGCACACACAGACACCTGGGAACAAGACGTCAACGCTCTCTAAAACAGAACATATGCTCTAAAATCACGCACAGAAATCTGAAATCAGAGTTCAGATGTTAGTTAGATGCAGATATACAACCTATGAATTTCCTCATAGGTTAAAATTATACCTGTATCTAAATGATGTCTGAAATCAGTTTGAGGCAGCAGACTTAGTAGCTTAATTCGGTTGAGTTACTCTGTTACACAAGTATAAACTTGTGTCACACATACTTGTCAAATATCTCTTTCTCTGTTGCAATATCCAGATGGGTGAAGGGTGCATCCAGTAGGTATGTATCAGCATCTCTGTACACAGCCCTGGGTGATAAAAGCCAAAACATAATTCAACCTGACAGCTTCTACATTCTGTATCATCTTCACTTCATTACCAGAGTGTGGACCTTCCTGCATGCTTGAGAACTATACACACCATTCCCAGGAAACTAGACAAATGAACAAACAAACTATAAAAGTGTCAGTATAACATGAATTAAGCAGTTAAGCTGTGTCCCTCACTGAAAGTACACTTGTTTTTTACTGCCCACATAATAGCCATTTATCAGACAGGAGATCAGACAGGATCAATTTGTGGTTTCAAAGACATCCTCCATTTGTTCCTGCAAAAACCCACACAGTTCAAGCATGTATGAGAACTGCTAATTATTCAAAACAGCATGCATTTAAAATCACAAAAGTGTCACAATTCTTTAAATAAAACAAGATAATAAGGAACACTTCTAATGATGATGGAAACCATCATTCTCACTTTTGCTGTCTAAAGCACTTGGGGTATATGTCTTCTTTGTAACCATGGTGTTATTGCTGGAGGCAAATCCCCTTGTATGATGTAACATGATAGAATAAGCAGAAGATATTACACAGACAGCATGCGGAGTAAATCTAAGAGCTTTAATTCTTCACATGATGATGTTGTAAATAAGAGGTGGTGAGAGATGGCCTGAGTTCTGCCTGGAGCAATGACTGTGTTACTTACTGAGGCACTGCATCAGTGGGGCTTACACTGACCCAGATCACTCACTTGATGTCAGAGATAATCAGTGTGTGTGTGTGTGTGTGTGTACCTGGCCAGGGCTACTCGTGCCTTCTGACCGCCACTCAGGTTAAGCCCCCCCTCTGCCAAAGGCGTCCTGTCTTTTTCAGGAAGAGCCGACAGATCCTTCAGGACAGAGGTCAGAGGTCACATCTCAATTATAGGAGCACTCAGAAACATGGGAGGTATGTAAATGTCATTTCTGCTTCAGCATTCGATGGTCAACTGATCATAAAATTATCAAGCCTTTCACGTGTTGACTGGGTGTAAATGGTCTTGGCTGCAGTCTGCATCAAATATGTTTTCGGCAGCGAACATCCAAAATGACGAAGCGTGGTAATAATGCATCATAATAATAATGCATCTGTGTGCACAGACGTGAAACGCTTTCACACAAACACTGTGATGAAATCAACCCCCTAATGTGCACATGCAGATCAGCACCAAAGCACAGAACAATGATGTCAACAGATAGATGCCAGCAAAATGCATAAAAACATCACAAAATACAAACAGAAAATCAGAGCAGATGCACCCAACGCACAACTGAGAAGGTTTGTGGTCTCATGCTTTTCACAATACAGGACCAACTTACCTTGTCCTTAGCACTTTTTTGTCCAGTTTGGAGGCAATGGAAGGGAAACACCAATAGTTGTAAAAAAACTGGGACCGTGGCTGACCAGTGAGCAATGCCAGTGGTTTTGCTGTGACATTAGTGAAAAGACTTGTTTACAACCCAGACATGACGTATGTGAGGAGTCTCAAGTGCCATGTGACAACAAAAGAGACACAGGCCCCCAAAGTCAACACGGGCCACGATGAAGTCAACCATGATTGGATGTTTCTCTTTACAGTTTAAAGACACAACAAAAGGATTTATGAGGGTCTGGAAGGCCATGCTGTGAATATCTGAGCCTGGATGTCACGCGACAAGTTAAAATGCGATCTGTATTCTTTGGTGTTAGCATACAGAGGAGCAATGTTTTCTGACAGAACTTTGTATATTGAAACAATACTATAGCACATGTGTAGTACTCATGGTATGGAATTGTAAACCACCGTGATCACAGAAGCTCACTCTGATATTTAACACCCTTAGTTGGTTCAGAAGCAGAGCGTCATTTACAAGAGGGTGTCAATGTTGCGCTCAGATGCTGATTACTGTTAAAACATGCTCTGGTATGCTTTAAACGTTTTTCTACCTGCCAAGAAGCTCTAACACTGATTCAGCAGAATGCCAGTGCACAATAAAGCCACACCAGCTCTACTTATTATTATTATTATTATTATTATTATTATTATTATTATTATTATTATACAGAGTCAAAATCTAAACAAAAGAAAAGTCAAACTGATGAACTACAGGATTGCAATCTAACTATAATAACTACCAGCATGTTCTTGCTCTTTCTATCATTTTTTTGAAAAACAGAATAAACATTACTATATGAAGTTGGTCTTGTTGTTTTGCTGTGGTATTGGTGTGGAGTCCCTTGAGGCCTGACTTCACTGTAAAATAAAGGGAGCTTATGTAGCAATTCAGATCTTTGAGCCTCTTTTTAGAAGAGATTCAATTAAAGAGGGGCCCTGTCACTCAACACTGCTTATGGCTTGTGTACGATTGGCCGATTTGGTATCAAGAGATTGCGGATGATGTGCGGAGGGTCATATTGAGTAATATGACACATTAGTGCAGATCTGAATCTAACAAAGGTCCTCAGTTAAACTGCCAGCTGACAATTCAGAGTGCTATGAGATTAGAGAGAGAGAGAGAGAGAGAGAGACAGAGAGAGAGAGAGAGAGAGACAGAGAGACAGAGACTACTCGTGTAACTGAAGGGAGGGAGGGAGTCTGAGACACAAAATGAAAATGATGGGCAGAGTAGATTTGGAGGAATAGAAAAGAGGGGAGAAAGAGTAAGTGAGAGGAAGAGGAAAGTGAAAAATGCTAAATCTAAAAACCATTTTAAGCAAACGAGTGAATGACAGAAACATATTTTCTAGTACCTCTTCCAGCTGGCATGCTTTGACCACACTGCTGTAACGGTATTCATCATAGGTCAGGCCAAACAGGATGTTGTCCCGGATGGTCCCGGGCACAATCCAGGCAGTCTGGGAGGAGAAGGACACTCGGCCGCTGTGGCGGATCTTCCCAGAGGAAGGGACCAGTTCTCCCAGGATGGCCATCAGCAGTGAACTCTGGGAACGCACACAGACAGCATTCAGCCCACACAGCCTGTAGTTCAGCCCGCAAATCTCCCCACTCAAAATAACCCTCCATTTCCTTTCTAGCCTTTTAGTTCCATGGCATGTGCACGAGGCTGTCGTTTACACTGCAACTACCAACAAATGAAATCTTAACAGGCGTCGGGACTGCACCATGAGCTAAGAAAGTTCACAGACTAGAACTCGTCAAGTGCTGAGATGACTTGCTTTGCCCCCTCAACACTGGAGCACTCATACAATATGCTGAGATGCTGTGCTCTGCAAAAATGTGTTATCTCCTAAAGAAGCACCCAGACCACATTTGATTAATTCTCAAGTATCTTGCTGTGATTAGATTGGCATGTTTCCAGCTGTCTTACCTTCCCAGACCCCGTGGAGCCTGCGACAGCCAACATTTCACCTTTCTTCAAGTGCAAGCTGATATTCTTAAGCACGGGTGTCACATAGAGGTTGGTGAAGAAGAGACCGTCTCCATTCGGATAGCCGCTGCCTTTGTTCTCCTGTTTAATCTTCTCAAAAAGTCCCCCGATGCCCTGTGAAACAGTACACAGTCAGGGTAAACTTCTAGCCAGCCTTTGAATCAATTATGATCTGTATCCTGCTGAGAAGAAAGATCAGGCATTGCTTTTAAAAAATCTTAACCATATCTCAGAAGTAGCTTTACATAAGGTGGGAAAGTAGAAATGAAATTCAAAAGGAATGTCAGCAAGCCTCATAACATCATCATAAAGAAAACATGGCATGCATGTCTAGAAATGGCAAGTGAAATCAACTAAATTAATAAGCCTATAAAGTTAGCCTGTGACTGAAGTGTTTGTAAGTCATAAAGTGAGCAAACAAAATATAACAGTATTTTGATCACCGCTGTTGTGTCTAGACAAGTTAGGCTTGGTTATAAAACCTATTATAGTCATGTTTATGATTAACTATTACATTTATTTTTCATCACTGGCAAAGAGAATTACTGCACTCCATAGAAACACATAAAAGGCCAGCACCATTGTTTCACTACGTATTCTCACAGATTACAATGAACCTCCCTGAAATAGAGAAGTGGGTTTAAACATTGACTCCAGTCCAGTCTTTGTTGGTACAACAGCCTTGTAGCTAATGAGATATTTCTGCATGCATTTCATATTCAAATGGTGTGAGTAACAGTTAGCCATCTCCTCCTTTTACTGCAGTCCCAGGTTTGAGCGTGTGGATGTACACTCCAGCCACTCCAGAAATGGAGTATCCCCCCTAACAGCCAAACTGGGACTTGCACAGAAAGGGTTTTGACCTTAATAAAGGCAGTTTGAAAGTAGCACACTACTCAGTCACCCACATGTGAGATAAACCTTTTGGTTTCCTTATTAAACCAAACTAAAATATTCCAAATTCCTTTTATTTTTAAAGACTACTTTTATTTTTTATAGCATTTTTTAACAATAAAATGCTTGCATATAGAAAGAAGTGAAGAATCTGAAATTCTGTGCATTTGATGGTTAAGTCCCAGGTTAAAGTTTAGGTATAATAGACAAGCCCCACAAAACTCAGACAAAAAGCAGTCAGTGACCGTAGCACAAAAAAACTAAAAGCCTACCTCATCCCAGGAAGCTGTCACGTTTTCCAACCTCATATCGGTGATGCTAAGGTCATACTCCATCATTTTGTATTCTTCTTTGCTGAGAAAATCCTAGATGCCACAATTCAAAATGGAACAAAAGTGAGATGGCCTAAGGACACATTTTAGATACATATGAGACATCCTGCTTTTTTCTCAGTACAGTACAAACAGTTACACACACAATTATCCGCCTGACCGGAGCTGTGTGGAACACTTCTAAATAACAGGATAACAACTCATGTCCTTTCTGCCAAAACTGTTTCATGATAAGAACAGAATAACAATTGTACTTCTAAGCATTTTCACAAAGGTGTCAATGCTAATGCTAAGTGGGTGTAGAGAAAATATTAAATTTCATGGTGTCTAGGCATTGTTGTTCAGGTCTTATATGTTTTGTACTATTAAGACAGAACAGAGCATTCAAAGCAGTAGCTTCCATGTCCATAAACCAGGCAACCTTGACACAACACCCCTAACATGATCCATGCCAAAGGTGTTGATGGCACAGCCCATGACAGCACAGGCGTGTGTGTCTGATGTGCACAGGCCACGCAAATACAGCCTCACCTCGATTTTACGGATGAGCCGGATGGTGTCGTACCACATCTGTATGGAGGCAGGCAGCTGGCGTGTGACGGTCATGCGCAGGACCATGCAGTAGGAGAGCGTGGTGAAGACGCGCCGCACGGTGATGCCAGAGGTCAGCGCCACCGGCAGCACCGCCGCCGTGATCACCCAGATGGCAGAGAAGAAGTAGGCGGAGCTATAGAAGTACCGCAGGGAGCCGATCTTCCGGGTCAGGTCGACCTCGTCCCTGCCGGCCGCCCAGATGAAAGCAGAAAACAAAGCAAGGTGCACGTGAGCTCCTGGTTCTTGTTCAGTTTAATGAATGAATTAAGGTCCGTAAGTGAACAAGGTGATTCATTAAATTCTTTTAAATGAACAGCTGAGTTTACAGAGTTTATTGTTTGATTTTGCTTTATTATCTGAAATGGAATAATGTAAAGATGATGTGATTCAAATAAATCACATCGTTGTTTACATTTAAGGCACGCACCCTTATCCAGAGAAATTTACAATTGCAGTGGCATTACAGAAGTGGTGTTGCCTTTATTGGTGGTGCACATGCCCAGACGAGGCACTGAACTCCAGACCCCCACTGGGAAAACGGCATTGTTACCTACACCACACTGGTCAAACTGGTGTACTGTAGTATGTAGTTAATACCCCTAGTATGGTAGTTAGGTCAAGAAAGCACATAGAATGTGCTCTGTTCTTGCCACTGGATCCATTAATATGATAAAAATCTCACCAGAGAGAAAATTATATGTAAAAGAATATGACTGTTCTTTAATATAGTCAATAGTTAAATTATGTTCCACATTACACTGTAAAAAGAAGAAGAAAACCCAGGAACTCAAAACATGCTCAATAAAAGCTAAATTATCTAGTTGTTGAATAAGATCATTTATCTGTGATATGCTTTTTTATTAAATAAATACCAAATGTAGAAAGAAGTTGTGAAGAAGGGCTGGAGGATGCTGGAGAAACACTGGGCTTCACGTCTGCAGGGCCTTGATTCTCAAGGGAAGGTTTGCAGCATGTCACTTACTGTCTGATCTTATTGATAATGGTCTCCATGATCTCCTCCCAGCCATAGGCTTTCACTGAGTGCAGGTTCTCCATGATCTCTGAGGTCAGAGCGAGACGCTTGTTGGTCAGCAGTACCCTCTGTGCCCTTGATAAAAGGAGAAAAGCAGGGAGATTTTGAGCTTTTCTTCACACGGTGAGGAACAGCACGAAACGCACTGTTCTTGTAGCCAGCACACACTTGAAAAGCACAGAGCAGGGAGGCCGTGCAGTTCTAGGGTTATCTGGCTGGCACAAGCAGGGAAGGAGAGCCCACATGGGACACGCAGGAGGAGGAGGAGGAGGAGGAAGAAGAGTTAACAAGGACAGCACCACGCTGCCGGAGCTGATGCTCGCTGTGAAGAATCCCCGGCCAGCTCCTCCCCCTGGGTGTCCATAACCCGCCAGCCGTGTTTACATTTCTCAAGAAAACAAGGCAGGTCAAGCTACTTAATAAGCACCTTGAATCCGCGCTACCTGTGCAGGCCCAGCAAGGAGGCCGACCGGCACGAGCCCGTGTTTGAATGTGTGTTTGCAGTGGGAGCGACATAACGAGAAGCTTCTGTACAAATGCAAGGCCCCAATCTCTGCGACACTACGCATGTACATAGGTGGAAACTTACTTGTAGGGGCCCATTTTATGGGAGAGACAGGCCTGTATGACACCCAGCAGGGAGATGGCGGCAAGGGCGCCAAAGCTGTTCACGTCAATGAGCTCCCAAATTAACCCCACACACAGAATACACTGCAAAGGAGAAATCCACACATAGTGGGCCATGCCCAAGCTCTGCAAGACAAACACAAGTTCAGATGAACGTTCATCATAGCATTTGAGGTGTGGAATATAACTTGGACACAGGTCACATGAGAACAGTATAGTAAATAGCAATAACAAGGAATCGTACAGTTCATTCAAAAATACAGCAATATGCTAGTTACCATACTGGGTTTTATTTGGTAATAATGGAATCAAATTATATGATGATCACATGACAGAACACAGAAGCAAGTCATGAAATGGCATGTGATCAAGATCTGGTTTCCCTCCCTTTTACAATATGCTAGGGGCTCAATATCTTTTAACCCAAAATGGAAACTCTGGCTACTAGAACAGGGTCTTCTAGCATCTGCCACAGTCCCCCAGTTGTAGGGAATGTATTATCAAAGAAACTCACTTAAGAAATTAAATCAGTTTGCCTGTGTTAACAAACAAATGCTTTAACTTGCAATCTCTACCTCACAAGGGGAACGGTGGGGCTTTGACTCCCTCAGAGAGAACACACACAGAATTTGTGTATGTTCTCTGAGACACAAAGGGCTTTACACCAGCACATTTAATACAGGTGATAATTGCCTTAGAGCACTGGCAAAGTGTATCAACATTCAGCACCCTCCCTCTACCTCCCTGAACAGGCCTAGCATTCAGCCTTAACCGCCTCTGCTGTTTCACCCACACGGGTGTTTTCACCCACCATGAAACACGTCATATCATTAAATACGTGAAAATATCACACCTTTTGACTTTCGAATGGAATGAAAAAGCTGAATGAGTGTGAATTTTGAGTTGCACTGGAACATTCTGTTCCAGTATCACAGGTACTGTATGTGCACAAAGAAGCATGAAGCAACCTGGTTGGTACTTGCCTGGTCAAACTTGTTCAGATTGGCAGACATTAGGCTGACCAGCTGCCCTGTGCTGATCTTGTCCAGAACTCTGCTGGACAACTTCAGCGTCTGGGGGTCAAAACGAAACTTCAGCACGCTTGCTCCAAAATTGCTGTCAACAACCTTGAACCCAGATGAAGAGCTCAGACTAATATAGCATAGGCGAGGTGTTTTGTCAGCTGACGTGACCCAGCCTCAAGCGCCACAACAGAGCCGGTGCTCGGGCGAGGCTCGGGCGGCTCACCTTCTTGTAGATGAGGCTGAAGAGAGCGATGCGGACCTGCATGCCCAGGTGGTGGAGGCCAAACATGGCGGGCTGCAGCAGGAGGAAGCGGGCGATGAAGAGCAGCCCCAGACCCAGAGCTAGGAAGTAGCCCTGCTCTCGCTCCGGCTCGTGGAAGGGGTCGAACGAGGCGATGATGCGGCCCAGGAGCTGAGGCTGCACGGCCTTTGTGGCTTCCTGCGGGAGAAATAAGGCACCATGACACTTAAGCCTTCATGTTTCCACGGCAGTTTAATTTAACGCCGATTATGTTCATTTTGAGAGAGTTGCGGAAATAAACACCAATCTGGAACCGTGGGAACTGTTCACTAATGATGATATGAATATGACAAATACGCCCTGATATGTTACTGTAATTCAGGGATGACATGGGCTTCAGTTATTTACCTAACGGAAGTTATAATCACTATAATGACACGAAAGCCCATCAAAACTGCCTCAAAATAATATGGACATCATTAACATGCAGTCAGTCGGGAACACCTCACTACTGCATTCTTGCACAGTGTGTGGCATTCAGTGAAATAACAATGACAACAGGGGGATCGTCCCACCGGAGGTTATGAGCAGGGCGTGAGCCCCTCAGCCGAGGATGCCGAGAGTCACACCAGACTGTGAACAGCACTGTGAGGCACCTGGTTACACCGCGGTTACACCACTGAAGCGACAATGGCTGACCACATGCTAACGTTCACAGTGTGCAAAATATACTGCACATTGTTTTGGTCTGATTTCTTCTTGTTGGTGCCAAAACATACATACATGTTACTATATGCAGGAGCCTTTGAATGGCAGATAAAGAGAGAGAGAAAGAAAGACAGAGAGAGAGAGAGAGAGAGAGAGTCAGAGACAGAGCAAAAGAAAAAGTAGAGACCGAGAAAGGTAAATATGACAAAGAACAAACGTGTACACAGACAGCTAACATTTAGAGACTTACCCCCAGATAGAGCAGGATGCCAAATAACAGGAAGGGACGGATGAAACATCGGGAAAGTGCTCGTAGAAGACTCGGCTTTTGCTTTGCAGAAACGACTTCTCTGTCCCACTCTCTGCACAACAGACGAGTCCAAATAGAGCAGTTAATCACGCTTGCACATCCTCCTATCCACAGTAAAAACGGCATGGCCCGCATTGTCCAGGAAACTCATGAATAACCAGGGTAATTCAGACAACTTATTAAAGGACGCGAGGAGGTCGTGACCAGTGCGGGGCAATAGGGAGGCTGCTCCAGCCTCTTCATTGTATAAAAAGTTCAAATTCCCAGAAGTCCTGCATGTTTGAGAAGTGAAAATACTGCCCAGCATCCATCACTCACCAGGGTCCTGGCACTTTAAAAGGTCACGCTTGGTACCCATTTAAGGGGCACCAGCGTACGAACCCAAGCTGGTGCACAGGGAGCTAAGTGAAACATGGCATTGGTAGGATTTTGCTGGAAGACGCAAGGTGGCAAGGGCCCAGCTCTTTTGGAGAGAAGTCCCACATTTACACTGTGACTCAAAGGTGTGACATTTAGCCTTGTTTGTATAACAGTCCTACAGACACAATGGGACCAGAGGCAATGCGTGCTGTTAGAAGTTCTTCATGGAGTAAATATGGTCATGTTTAGAAAAAGATGTGATTAAGGTTTGAATCACTCTTCTAAGGGACACCAAGTGTACTCAAAACATCTCTACACCATGGATCGCATCAAATAATATCATCTTTGATGAGAAAATCCCTTTTTATGTTTTAGAATGTCTTAGGTAAATTGCTTATAGAAACATTTCCAATGTAGTTGTGAGCCAGCAACTTGAGAAAAACAATTCTTGTATCTTTAGTTATTAATACATTTTGATTCATTAACACAAACTGTATAACACAAGCATGGAGGAGAAAATTAAAGATACAAACGTTTCCAAGCGTTCGGCAAGCACATCCGCCATGTCTTCTGATGGAGCTTGACAAACATCTGATGGCCTTAGTTTTTCTCGAAATCCCTTTCGCATAATAGGGCTCGCCCACCTGCAAACAGGCAGAAAGCTGCAGTAAACTTCATGCTCAGGTTTTTAAACTGTCACAACTGATGACTTCTGGTGTCGTGACAACTGACAATTTAAGTCACACAGTGTCAACTGACATATAATTCACAGTCAGAAACCAAAGTCCTGTTTTATTACACTAAAACTGATTAACCTTTATTTAATCAGGATAGGTTCTCGTTGACATTAAAATTCTCTTTTATAAGAGCATCCTGGCTCTTGATTTGGGGTAAGGTTGCTTTTACCATCAGGATTTTATCATGGAATTCAGTGGTTCCTATCATTTACATGACCATGTAAACTACTTACTTTATATGTTTATTTGATTGTTTGTAAATCCCTTTTCTGCATATTTCTGTATCTGTATTTTGTCGTCTTATGAATAGCAAACAAGTTTTATAAAGTTCAGATATCTGTTGTAATCATTAATAAAGCAAACTGAGAAGTTTGATTCTCACAGAGACCCCTGCCTCAACGTGGGTGTACTTGCGTTGCAAATGTGAAAGACGCTCGCAACAGATTTCAAATATACCCACAGAGAGACGTCACTGAACTGAATACCAAGCAGCGAAATTGCTGAATATTTCATCCTGATCTAGACCTTTGTTTATGAACTGATGGAAAAGTCACAAAATATGAGTTTACTTAGTGTGTAGAACATTCCAGCTGGGTCTTACCAGAAGAAGTATCTCGAAAAGAAACCGGCATCATCCACAGGTGATTTCTGCATCCTAATAGAACATGGAGAGCAACTCCACTACACATGGAATCAGTACCGCTTACATTTGCTGCGCCTTCTAAACCCTTCCTCTGATGTGGTCTTCAGCTCGGTATTATATTACTAATGTACTCTGCCGAAATTTCGCCGACTGCATTGCAATAGTGTCCACAAAACTCCGCAGCTCTGAACGTGCGCGCACCGTAGCGGACGGTCGACGCATTTCTCTGGTTTATAAAGGCGCATGGGTTTCAGTAGCGCCAACACAGACATTAACGAGCGGGCTGGGTCTCCTCCTCTTTTACCGAGGGGTCCTGACATGTTACTTCTGTGCTGACACAGTACTGTCTGCTCATCCTGGCATCACCTCGAAAACACATCTTGACAATTGAGGGCCGCAGTTTTAAATTAAGTAATTCCAAACTTATTTACTCATTGGTCTACAAGAAATGCGTGATTACAAAAAAGTACTGATACAAAATCAGACAAAAACATAAAAATCGGGTTACATATATAAATAAAAAAACTATGCTGCTGAATTTGAAACTGTCGTTATGCGCTGGCAAATCTACCACTGTATGGTGAAACGGCTTGATCTGAGATGACGATGAGACCTGTAAGGATAATATTAAACTTATATGAGAATAACAGACAATTATTAGTGTTGCAGTTCACAATAGGCTATTGATACATTCAATCATGTAACAAAGCCTAGATGTGTTTTTTTCATGACATGCTTTTGACATGGCGAACCACTTCCTTGCAAATCACATAAATAACATAGTTGTTACTGGGAAATCGTTTAAGGATGGAATCGGGCCAAACGGTCTTCATATTTATCAGGTGTCGGCCAGAAATTATTTAGCTGTAGTTTAGGAAACTACCCTCTATGCCTTTTATCATAAGTTGTCTGAGCAACGTATGACAAAAATAATATTACTGGTGCACAGAAACAGCCACACTTCTCAAATTTGATGTTAATGTTGTTACAAGATCTGTCGTTCATATTCTGTGTAGAAAAATCACCAGCCACAACACTCTTCAGACGCGTCTGATGCGCCTGTGCCGTGAACCTCTTCTTTTGGCCACGTGGAGGCGCTATTCAAATACATCAGATATATTTGTGAAGCAGAGCCCCCCCAGCTGTTATTTCTTTGCAAACGGCCTCCATGAATAATTGTGTGTGACGCTAAATCTTGTAGAAATCTCCTGCACAAGCAGGCTATTTTAGTTTACGAACAGTAAAACGCAACGAAACAGCCGCGCCTGGATTTGGCGCACTTGCGGTTTAGCGCCAGCACGTCCGAAAGTGCGCCAGCTCCCCGGCGGCGCCGCACATCATTTTGGGTAACATGGAACACGCTTTTCCTGCAGGGGATGAAAGTGATGGTAGTGGAGATGAATGGGACATTGGGAACTCTAGTTGTGTCAAGAGATCAGATTTTGAGGTACCGACATTAGCTGTGTGCGCCATGTAGTTGGCTAACTACCCAGTTTGCACATTTTGGTGGTCAGCGTAATTTCTGAGCACGTATGCTTCTCTTGGCCGGTTAGGTAATCCGACAAACATCATGTTTGCAGGTATCGGGGAGGACTGTGCCCGTCGATGACAACGTGTCGGCCTTCAAAAAGGCCATTTCGTCCGGGGACGTCGATCTCGTTCAGCAGCTGTTGGACGGCGGTAACGTTCAGGCAGATTTGATTAGTTAAAACTAGTTCAAAATGCCAAACAGCCTTGACTCCTTTTAACAGGAGTTTCGGAGAAGGTCGTGGTGTGATTTGGGTTTCATGAAAGGTTTATTGTTTGAGATGTTTGACCCGCTTTTGTCGTCAGGCGTGGACGTGGAGACTCGGCTGGGCTTTGAGTGGACTCCTCTCATGTGCGCCGTCCAAGTGGCCCAACACGACCTGGCCGAGCTGCTGCTGGACCGCGGAGCCAACGCCAACTTCAGCAGAGGTGATTTATTTACCCCCCCCCCCCCTCCTTATTCTTGATATCAGGTTGCTGTGTCGAGTGTTGGCCTCACTTAATAACCACCATATTTTCAGAATTACTGACCAAAATGAATGACCTAATAAATGACCTTGTTGGGGTTTGTGTGGGGTGGTAGCTCGTTCGCTCTATGTTTGCCCTCTGATCATTTTAGCTGCCACCACTATGGTCTCTCATGTTTATTTATTTATTTATATATCTATTATTTTTTTTATTTAGGGGGGGCACATCTTGTCATACTGTTAATACCTTTAATTAACTGTAGCAGGGTTTGCTTGGAAGCAAAAAGAAACCAACCCGCTCAAGGGGGTCTTGGTGTGCACCAGAATTTGAGAGGTAGTGTTTCTCATTTGCTGTCATGAACCATACCAACAGGGCAGTCACACCAGGCTTCATTTTAATTGAACCAGTCATTTTAATTTAATGCATTAAATGAAGTTTAGCCGAGTTTGCTGTCATGAGTCATACTGATGGAGAAGTCACAACAGGGTTCATTTTAATTGAACCAAGCTACCAGGTCTGACTGTTTTTAAAGGCCCTGCACAGTTCTCTGCTTAAGTTAAGACACCAAAGTTCATATTTTAAGAACATGTTAAAAGTAGTATCATCTGTACATTTCTTTTGTATTCCTATTAGCTAACAATACCTATTGTTAACTACCTCGCTTATATTCGGCTGCTTAACCAGGTCTAACTAACAGGCTTTGACTATACACGGTGGGAGTTAAATGTGTGTGATGTGATTTCAGTGTATTATTATTTTAAAAATTGTTGCTTAGCTAAATTACTGAAAATGAGCAAACATTCTGTTATATTGCTTCATTGACAAGTGTCAAATGAACACAGTGACTTAAAAATTAAAGACTAATTTATCACCCATATTTTGTCTAGTAAGTAGTAAGTGTTGGGAAAGACTTAAAGTGTTACTTTAAACTTTAGATGGCTGGAAATCATTGGTGTATTGAGCCCAATTTTCGAAATGCTACAAACTGGTATTTGGTCTCACTTGAACCCCAGAAAGAAATTTAAATTTGTTTCCTAGGGGAAAAAAAAATAATTATATATATATATATATATATATATATATATATATATACACACACACACACTTTGCCCATTAATTAATAAATAAATAGCTAATAAAAGATGGCTGTGTGACCAGCACACAGCACATGGACTACAGCCTGTCCATCTCGAATGGTCCTGAAAGTCCTGTCTTTCGCGTCACTCAAGATGTTATATTTGCAATTTGCAGGAAGTATGTGGTTATACTTCGGCTTCAGTTCATCATTTAACCCTGATATGATCCAGGCTTTGTCTACATCCTTGGGGTCCAGCTGGGTTTGGTGGACCCATTGCATTTTTTGGTAAAATAATCAGCAGATTTAGCCCAATAAGTAGTTCTAATGTCCTCTTGCTTTTAAGGGTCGTGGTTGCATAGCAACTAGAGATTAGGGTCTGGGTGATGGTTGGTCCTCGCTTGCAGGAGGAACAATGTTCCGTCCTGGTCATGGAGCGCTGGATGAGTGTTTTTGTGAGGGTCGTAGAGGGTGGTTTGCTCAATCAGACCACGTGTTCTGAAGAAGGCACCTGAGGTATCCTGTGGGGGGCGCTCCTGGACTCAGGGGGCCCTGGTCCCGCTGCAACAGGCCACCCAGAATATATACAAACAGAGCAGGAGATTGGTTTGCGTGTCAGGCAGCAAGTCAAGAGTGTTTTCTGTCCGGGCATGGACTCTCACAGGTTCTGTTCAGGACAGGTGCCCTCAACATTCCACGTATGACTTTTTGCATGATGTGGTCTTGTTTGTCATCAAGCCACTTTGTTCACAAGTGAAGGAAGGATGGTGCGGAAGGTCGACTGGCGGATCGGTGCCGCATCTGCAGTGTCGCAGGTTCTGTTCCGGTCCATTGTGGTGAAGAGAGCTGAGCCGAAAAGCAAAACTTTCGATTTACTGGCCACCACCTTTGGCTGCTGTTGGGTAGAGAGTGAAGGAATGAGGTTGTGCACACGAGTGGCTGAGATGAGCTTCCACCGCAGGGGGCCCGGACTCTCCGGGGGACAGGGGCAGGAGTTTGGTCACCCGGGAAGAGCTGTAATGGGTGCACAGGTGGCTTGGGAGAGGGAGTCCTGGTCCTCTTTGCTTAGGCCTCTTGCCTTCTAGAGTACTAGTTTATTGCTTATTGGGTTTTTACAAATGATGTATAGTCACATCCAAGTACTCATAAGTCATAATTTGCACCGTGACCTTGAAATGTGATCTGCCCTTTTGAACACAAAATTGGATGCAGTTCTTTGCCTTGTGAATGCCAATGGAAGGTATTATTTGTGGCATGTTTAACTTCACCAGTACTTATTTCACACAAAAAAAATATGCAGACAATATCTGTTGAGAATGTATTGTGACCTTTGTCATCTTTCAAAATGCCTCTGCCAATTGCGGATGTAACGAAATATTGGTATAAAAAGGAATGAATATGATTATAACATTGAAAAATGAACAGCAACAGCAGCTGATTTATGAATGCATTTTATGATGTGTATATAGCATAAGTAATTTGCTAAATATTGATTATACTGGCCGGCATGAGGAGGGGAAGGAAGGACCTGTTGCCGTGGCGCTGTAGCAGATGTCCTTCCTGTGTCTCCATCTGCTTCTCTTGGAGATAATGGGATTTTTGCATAAGCCACAGGGAAAGAATCCTTTGATATCAAACAGAAAAAGCACAGAGAGACATAAACCTTAAGGGAGAGTGTGGTTCTCATCACTATGTTCTCTATTGAAGTACCACTGCACATTCTTTTAATTGAAGTTCATGTGTCAGCTGAAACTACGGCAAAGGAAGCAAAGCTCGAGTTCGTTGGGCCTCGTCCGACGTTTCTTAATGTCCCTGACGCAGAAGAAGTACTATTGAAAACACGCGATTAATCCGCTGGTGTGTTTTCAGTTTACGCCTCACATTTCTGTGTCTCTTAAAAAATTAAATGCATCTGCCAGTGTCTGTAAAATCGGATGTTGGTGTAGAGTGAGTGAAGTAACTCAGACATTTCCACTTCATTGGGGACAGTTGGTGGGGGGTGGGGGGGCTTGTGTTGTTGTTAGCGGGCTGACTGGACTTGCAGACTTTGGAAGGAAATAATTAAATGTGAAAACAACTGCAGCTTTCCAGCCTGTGTTTCGCTTGGAGATGAAGGAATGCAGGAGTGATTGATAATGCCGCTACACAGAGCGTGATGTTGGCGTCATAGCGTTGGTCCAACACTGGCCCTTTATTTATTTTCCTGCTTAGCCGCAGACGCAACCAGACTGAGTGTGCATCCTAGCCTTAACCAGCGCTGCTCCCGTAGTCTAAACTGGTGTCTAATCACAGCAAATAAACCTGCAGCAGGACTGTGTCTCCATGCAGCAACACGTGACAATATCAGTGTACAGTCACATGGCCAGATCATAAACACTGGGCCTTTCTGCAACATGAATCCTATGAGGTTTTGGTTGTAAAGTGCATGCAAAATGCGAAAAGTGATTCTCAGTAAAATAGGCAGTTTTGAGGTGCTGTATACTAATATTTAATGGGAACTGTAGGTATGAGCCATTAAGACATATGTTCTTAAATTCTCTTCATTGGCACTATTTGAAAATATATCTCCCTCTGTTGTCTCATCCATTGTCCACAGATCATTACACGGTGCTTATGGCTGCATGCACAGCAAATTCAGCCACTGAGGATAAAATTGCCAAGTGTGTAGATCTGTTGCTGAGTCGGAATGCTGATCCAAACGCTTACAACAGGTAAGGTGTGTGTGTGTGTGTGTGTGTGTGTGTGTGTGTGCACTACGTCTACCCACTTTAGGGGCAGTCATGGCCTAGTGCAGGTGTACTCAACTAAATTTGTCCGCGGTCCAATTTTGGCAGATACCTGTGACCTGAGGTCCGGAGCGGCGGGGGTGGTGAACGTAAGTTGCTGAGCGGGGGTGGCGAACGTAACACTCGTGACTGATTGTTTTTTCAATAGCCCTGAAATAAATGCTACGGTTTTGTTTTGGTCCGTATCCAGTTAATCAGGAATGAGATTGGGTCCGGACAGGACTGCGTTCGGGTCCGGATCCGGACCGCGGTCCGCCAGTTGAGTACCCCTGGCCTAGTGGTAGGGAACTGGTCTTGTGACTGGAGGGTCATGGGTTTGATTCCCAGGCCTGAGGCCATGATTGAGGTGCCCTTGAGCAAGGCACCTAACCCCAACTGCTCCCCGGGCGCCGGGCTAGGGCTGCCCACCGCTCTGGGTACGTATGATCCACAGCCCCCTAGTAATCGTGTGTGTGTGTGTGTGTGTGTTCTAACTGCACAGATGGGTTAAAAGTGAAGGACAAATTTCGATTGCAGTGTAAAAATGGCACATTTACACATGATAGTCTGCTAGAATCACGGACCTTGCCTCTACACTCACTTTTTGAGACTCTTGTGGTACAGATTGATACATTGATAAAAAATATGTAAATATTAAAGTATTGCTGTTTATGATAAAGTATTTTGAGCACATTTTAACAACTCCAAAAAATATATTCCATTGCTATTTTTATCTTTCACATGCACATTTCTATCTGCACAGCATTAACTCTAGTAACACAGTAGTAACAGGCATGTTGAGCCAGCACCTCTATCAGGCACAGGAACGCCTGGGTTTTGTTTTATTTATTTTATGCATGTCCGTTACTCTGAAAGTTTGAAAGATTGGTGTTTCCTCAGGGTTATGAGTAGATTGCTGCTGGACTGTAGTTTCTAACTAAGTGTTTACAAGATGTACCTGGTACATTGTTGATTCAGTTGGATGAATGGTTTGGAGATTAACGCAGACAGGTGTATTATTTTTTCCATTACTTAGACAGAATGAGAACTACATTTTGTGGAGTGCCCTTTACATCGTGACCCCACGTGTCCTCGTGCAGACTTCAGACAGGCATTAAACCGAAGGTGTGCATGGCTTCTGAACTTTGGCGCTGGCCAGGCACTCCTGGAGATGAGCTGGAGTGTCTGGGTGGTTTTTGCATCCATGCACAGCAAGCGTTTCTCGGGCCTCTCAGCCACTCATCATCTGCTTCCCACCCCGTGCACAAGACCCAGTGTCAACAACCGTGTTGCTCTGTTGACTGGCAGGAACGTGGTTGTATCCTGTCCAGACAAAATATTTGAAGAATGGTAACGAGATGCAGAGTTAGTGATGGGGGGGGGCTGACTGCTGACGGCTGTGCACCTGACTGCCTGTGCAGCATCTCTATAAGTGATCTGGTAAGCAAAACGCAGCATCCTGTTTTAAAAATAAAGGGGGAAAGAAAAAAAAGGCGTTTCCCAGTTCTGGTGGTCTGAAGTCCTGAGGATTGTGGTGAGCCGGGCTGAGGCCGGATGCTCAGGGACCGGGAGAGATGGCTGGAGCGGCCGGGTTTTCTGGGACACAGTAGGCTGTCTGAACACGGTCTCTGGGCATTTTCTTTTTCTGGGCTCTTGAAAGAGAATCTCAGGTTCTCTCCAACTTAACAGTGTTATTGTCGTTTGGCTGTGTCTGCTACGGCTGGGTAACAACATTGATGCCTATGAAGTCATTTTGATTAGCATTTGGTGCTGGACTGATTATTGGCTGTCTAAATGACATGTTTTGTCATTTTTGTTATGGATTTTTTACGTGTGTTTTGAGTGTAATGTAACTTGTGTATTAATTTTGGTCAGATTAACCATTTAATTCAGATAAAACATTTATTTAAAGCAGAATTTGTCAGAGTAGGAGTGCTGAAAACATTTTGATGTTAGCTGACCATAATGTCTGACAATGCTGTCTTCTGCTCTGTTTTTGCTCCTGTATCGACTCGTTTCCCTGATTCTCCCCCTGACCTCACTCTGTGCATCTCTCAGCCACTACTGTCTTTGCTCATGTATCGACTCATTTCCCTGATTCTCCTCCTCACCCCCTACCTGTTCTGCCAGCTCACCCTCTCTCTCTCTGTCCAGCAGGATGAGTATATGCCTTCAACAATTTCCCATGTTCTTAACTTGGGTTTCTGTTCATTAAATATAATTTTACTTAACAGCTCTACTGAATTATAAATGAATATAGGAACAGTTTGATTTACACTGACCTACATTGTTAATATTATGATAAGCAAGTTGGCTGTCGGTGGCATGCAGTTTATGAGGTTATTGAGATTAAGCTTTGTTGCTTAATTTTATGTTTGTCCAGAGGTTATTTAGGTCATGTGATTGGCCCCCCGCTCTGACTTCAAAGCACATGGGTTCTTCACAGGTGATATTTTATCTTCTGGATAAAGGGAAGTGTTTGCTTATATTTTGACTGTATAGGTATTGTGTGAACTAGGAAGTTATAAACATTAAGATTAGCCTTTTGGACCATAATGTCTGTCTGAATACATATAGCCTTTTTTTCTTAAAGACTTCAAATATTTTGTAGTGAAAACGATCAATGGAAGATGCATGTTTCAGATGATTATACAAAGTTGTGTGTGTGTGTGTGTGTGTGTGTGTGTGTGTGATGCTGGAACTGAACAAAAGATTGTAATTTGGGGCATGTATAGCTTGTACTGTGTAATCACCCAATGTCCAGTAACTTGCAAAGGACTACGAGATTGGTTTAGCTAGCATGTAGTAACTGGGATTTGTCCTGGGACATGTCCTAGGATGTAGAAGTTATATTTCACCCTTGTGTTATGACATCTCTGTTTTTGATGTTGTTGGACTTTTGTCATGGAGTGAGTAGTCAGATAAGTGCGGGTAATTCAATGAGTACCATTTTTATTTTACTGTTTCATTATTAGTACTTTGTGTAAACCAGGGACATTTTTAGGATTATTATTAGGGGAAATGATCAAATTATGTGTGGTTTTTAACTGTTCATATATTGAGCTTAATATAGTCCTAAAATAATTTAGTTTGAATGTGATTGCACCCTGAGGCCAATGAAAGTTTCAGGTGTACAGAATTGCCATCATTAAGGTGACTGTATTCCTCTGAAAGACTCTGGTGAATAAGAATATGTTTAAAGTCTAGTTATGATTCATAAATTGGAGATTGTGAATGATTTACTCATAGACTTCATTTATAACTTACTGTTACTAGCCTCCATCACAATTCTCCAAAGCTGGACTATTCTGCAGTGTTTGCCGTAGGTCATATCCATTCAGCAAACTTCCGCATTGTTGTAGGTACTTTGCTCAGTAGCAGAGAACTGCACCTTGGGAAAAGCTGCATGTAAACCCTCACACATCTGTCACACGGGGTTTTTGGTGATGAAGAGGAAGCTGATAGTGTCACGGTGAAGAATAATGTGCCCTTCCTCACCTGTACATGACGCAGAGGAGGTGATCTCTGACACTCACAAGCCTCTTCGCTGGGAAATGTCAGTTATTGTGATGAATAGACTCTCCCAAAAGGTCCATGCAGCAGACTGCGCTCAAGTACACACACACACACACACCTTTAGTGTGCTGTGTGAAGGTTGGTAAGAGGTTCTGCTTTTCATCATTGTCTCATAAATATGACTGTATTCAGTGGCCGCACAAGCACTCTGTGAACTGATAACACAGTTACTCTGTACTGAGGTGTCACAGGAAGCAACCTCAGAAATATAAAGACATTTAAAGACTTAAATCCATTCGTTGTCCCTCAGCAGTTTATTCCTCTGTTTGCTTTAAATAAAATTGCAGCATTTACTTCCTCTGTATATGCCTGTTTGCCTAAATTTCTACATAAATATGATTATGTAGAATATTACTGGTTTGTTGTTCTCGAATATTCCTGTCAGGTTGACATGTTTGTATGTTACCTTCTTGTTAAACTGTACCTGACTCCCAGTAAAAGACTGTATTTGACTGTTTTTACCTCGAAATGCCTACAGGCAAAGCTGACAGAGGGGTCAGCTCAAGGACCTTCTCACTGACGCACGCTGAAGCTTCCCAAATTTTGCTTGTCGTCCTTGTCCAGGAGTCACATGACCTGCCTGATGCTGGCAGCCAGGGACGGCTACTGTAACGTCATCAATCTCCTGGTGTCCCACGGAGCGGAGCTGAACTGTCAGGACGACAGCGGACACACGGTACTCCTCACACAGGCAGAGATATTTCCTAGATTGCATTTTTAGATGTTTAGACATCACCTGTGCAGCCTGCATACGTAGACCTAAAACGGACCCTGGGTAGCACTGCCGGATGCATGGTGTACCTTGGCTGGGTGAACCATATAAAGGTGGCTTGGTGCTTGTAGACTTTGTGGTTTTTTAAAGCATTGCATGGTAGTATCTGGGGAAGAAGACGAAGCAAACACACAAAAGTACATTTTAAGGGTTAATGCATAAATCAGAAAAGCGGTATGGGCGTGTCATTTTTCCCCTTAGTCAAAATATTCAGCCTTTTTATTTTGGTTCTGAATTCAGAACCGTAAAGGCTATCTTCCCAGTTAGTCTATCCTACAAAAATGACCACTTACAATATGTGTCATGTCTGACAGGAGGTTTCTCTAAATGGGAGTGTTTGTACCCTCCGTTGGATGAACAACAGGCATGATGTTTGCTGCTTGAAGGTTTTTCTGTATTAACTGAGATCCTCTTAATCTAGGCACTTACAGTAGCTGTACAGTATGGGCAAGAAGGGGCCGTGCTCAAACTGCTTCAGCTTGGAGCCGACAAGTCCATCAAAACCAAGAAAGGGGAGACGGCTGCCGACCTGGCCAAAGAGCTCAAACAGCCGCAGGTATGTGACCTTTCACCTTAGGCCATTCTTCACCTCATTTATCATGTTTATCCAGACAGCATCCAGCAAAAGAAAAAAATTTCAGGAAATATTCTGATTTTTATGCCTGTTTTTTTGGAAGATTAAGCACATTTCTTTCTCACAGATGTGATGTTTGAGTTATTCACTTAATTGGCAGCTGTTCATGTTAACTTAAGATATTTAGTGATGAATATTTGAGTTGTGCTGCAATGTGAAGGTGATTTATTATTATTTTTTTGCAATTTCAAATCCACAGATCTCTAGGATTCTTGACTCTCCAGGAAACTCAACTTTTAATGGTGCAGTGCTTTCGAAAGCTGAAACACTGTTTAAATTTCTCAATCAAAACCCTGAACCTCCATGTGCTTCAAAGGAGAGGTACTTCACAGAGGTTCTGCAGGCTGTTGCTGAGACTCTAGTGCCCTCTAGTGGTTATAACTGTATTACCTGTGGGTGTAAGATGAAGAAGCTGAAACCATGGTGTGTTTCTTGTTCTTATTCCTTGCAGTTCAGCAAAACTTTGTGATATTGAACTTTTGCTACATGGACTGAATCTGGAATACCTCTCTGATATCATGAAGGTAAGCAAAGTGCATAGAAGGCTTCAGCTGAGTTTTTTTTTATTGTTCAGTATTTAAGTCACAAAATTCCACCATTAGACTTAGATTTTCCTTATTCTCTTTGGGGAAAAAATCCTAAGATCCAAACCAGGAATGTCACTGGGGCACATTAATCTCAGTTGTCTGGTCAACCCAAATGGGTTGCTATTAGCAGGCCTGTATTTCTGGTGAGCCAAGCACCCTTTGACATGCTGCGATACATCCGTCTACATTCACAACCCTGTCCATAAGGTTCCCATAGTGCTGAATAGGGATACTGATATTCATGTATCCTTTCCTATACTGCACTTGGAACTCAAATAGCTGTGTCTTCCATGTAGTAAGCTAGGATATGGTTTTCGGAAAATTGAAAATCCACATTAGTGCTGCGCGGTCAGTGTATTACACAAATGTTTTCTCCTCCAAGAAGTAATGCCACTTTTCTACAGCCCACAGTATTGCGTGACACTACTTTTCAGAAGTGGAGCATTTAAATTTTTTGTCACTTCAGGGACTCTTAATTAAACAAAATCAATGACATTTCCTTCTTTGTAAACCATTTGTAAACCCATTGCCTTACATTGGTCTGCACCTCAAAAGATTGGAGAATATCTGATTGAGCAAGGATTAGGTGAATTGAAGATCTGCCATCAGTTTGGCATTTATAAACTAAAGGTCATGGTCAGAAAATTCTATAGACCAAAAATTTGACCTGCCAATAGTCTGATCAAGTCAAGAGCACTGCAGTGATTCCAGAATATCATGCATGATGGCCATTGGCTGAGCATCTTATGGAGTTTTAGCATTAAGAATGACTGGCTCAGGAAGTCTAATCCTACCACAAGAAGAAACACATATGTATCTGTTGTCAACGTAAGTGCAAGGTTGTGCCACTCGTGCAAAATCTGGACTCTACGTTCACTTTGAATTTGTAAGCACTGGCTTCCCCGGCTTTGTTAGAATACGACACACAAGCTTCTGCGTTAAAGTGAAGGTACAGCCAGTAACATCTTGGAGACCCCATATCCCTATGGCAACCTTCAATAATGGAGGAGATGTAAACCGAGCTAATGCTAGATGTCTAGACTGCAATCCAGATTCTTTAGAATGAGGGGGTGGTTTCCTTTCTCGTCCCTCCTGAGCGTTGAGTTGGTTTTCTTTGGCACAGTACTCCTTCTTGGAGTTGAATTTCCTTTTTTACCACGAACCTCATCTTGAGCAGCTGCCCTACTGCGTGTACAGCGCCTCTCAGACCTTCAGCTAATGCAGGATTACACTTCAGAATCCTTCTGACCAGCTCCATGTCTGGCAAGTTAAACATCTACTTAACACTTTCACATGCAGAATCCTGTATGCATTAATCAGGGACCCATACCATGGCTTTGAGTTGGTCCTCCATCTTTGTGAGGAAGAACCTTCTGTAGGACAAAAGGCAGCCAAAATATCTCTTTTGTAGCCAGCCATTCACCGCCTGCTTGCAGGACCTGTTATAACAAGGTTAACAGTAGCCATGAGGTGCAAAATCAAGATGTCTGTTGTATCTCTCATCTCTCCAAATGTGGGAACTGCTATGTTAATAGGTGAATTTCGGATTCAAGGTGATCTATCATATTTCCTGCAGAACATCAAGCTGTTTCCCCATCCATCACTGGCATTATATGTCTCATTTAAAAGTGTTGATTTCTGCCAGTAAGCAAGATTTATGTGACACTAGACCCATAGACAAAGGTGGGATATTCTTAGACCACCACCACCACCATCATCAGGACTAAATCCTGCATCCACCTTTACCCACAACAAATTAATCAATAAGAACATCCATATTTGTCCTAGACTCTTAAAACTGCTTGGCATCCATAGAGTGCATTGTGCACAATTCTTTAGAGTGGTCAAACAAGTTCTGCTAAATACATTTGTGTATATAGTTGTGGTAGTAATTGATTAAAATTGAATAATTAATAATTTTATTATTAATTAATATTAACATATTTTATGCACATATGACTTATTTCATGTTCATTTCACTTTGTGTATGCGTGTCAGCCTTTTTCATGCTGGGTTATAAATAATCAGATACATGAAAATGAAACCTGATTGTAATGGTTACGACTGTAACGATGAAGAGGCCCAGTTCCTGCTTGAGGAGAACTAAAAAGGCAAAGACAAAACGGAGAGTGAGCACATCATTACCTAATTAATTGAACTATGACACAAGAATGATTATCTGCAGTCCTACACAGTCACATTAATCTGATTTTAACAAGGACATGTACTTGTAAGAACATAACACAATATTCTAATGATATCACGTGTACATAATTTCCCCTGAATCCTGTTGTAATCATGTCACATAATTGATGTACAGAATGTTTTGCTACACTGGTATGGTCTTTGTATTGAACTCTATGTACACTTTTGTCAGGAAAATGACATCACCTTGAGCTACCTGTTGACAATGGAAAAGGAAGACTTGGAAAAGGTAAGCCCACAATCACGAGACCCCTCTTCCATGAATAAACGTAAACATGAAGGAGCCAAGAACCCCAAAAAACAATTGGCTGTTTCTCAAACAATTAAGTCTCCTCTGCGTCCCCAGGGTCCAGTGGGGGGGTGGTGCCCATTTAAAGGTCACCTGCTGCACATTGACAGTGCATTCTGAGAACAGCCTGAAGCAGCAATGGCTGGGTGTGAATGAGAGTCTGGGATGGATCCAGTGCAAGGACGAGCTGTTCTGTGGGCTCCTTGATTGATGGAGCATTATAGTGTGTTAAAGGGGTAACAAATGGTTATACTGCAACATTCCTTATGATTACATTGGGTGCCTGAGCTATAATGCTCCATCAGTCACTGAGCAGTCGTGTGTGTGTGTGTGTGTGTGTGTGTGTGTGTGTGTGTGTGTGTGTGTGTGTGTGTGTGTGTGTGTGTGTGTGTGTGTGTGTGTGTGTGTGTGTGTGACCATAGTTTTGGGAGTACCCTAGATGTCTTTGTTTCTCATGCAAGAACATTAGTTGATTGTGTTCTCTTCCCTGTACATTTCGTGAGCTACGTTGGTTAGAGTGCCACATCATGTTCAGTAAACGCTGGTAACTTTAGAAAACATTCACACTGCTATTCACATCTTCACTCGCTGTGGTGAGAAGGTTGGTAGGGGATTGGTTTAAATAACAGTTTCGCAAAGCAAGGTGTGACTCATGATAAAATGGAGGGAATCAAGAAGTCGTCTTCCTCGTGGCATAATATAAGACGAAGAATAGAATATTTGCCACAATGTCTCAGGTAGTGTAACAATGTCCCCCTGAACAGTGACTATCAGTGCCAACCATACAAACTGCCAAATAACTAATTGGAGGTTAATTTGTCACTGTGTAAGTCGGTGAGCAGTGTGAAATGTCTTGGTTTGTCTCAGTCTCCTGAAAGGCCCAGCTCCCGTGTCATTGTCTTGAAGGAGATTTTGTATGCCGTAATTGTCTGAGAGCATATTAACATTTTAACATGATTTAGTCTGGATTTTGATCACTTAAGCGATCCTATCCTTAAAAATTCAATAACAAATCAAGTTGTAAGCTATTCCTGTCCCTCTGTTTCTGTGTAGATTGGAATAACAGACCCTACAGACCAAAAGAAGGTTCTTAATGCAATTCAGGAGATGCACCTGGACAGAGTGGACCTGGACACCTTGACACAGCTAAACAACATTGACACTGGGTAAAATCAATTCATTCATATGATCTAGTGTGGCGGTGTTTAAATATTTCTGTATCTGTTGGCCGAAGGCATCTGATCTTAAGTGCCTGTGTAGTCTCATGGGGGAACACTTCCTGTCGGGTCTGAACCTCCACCTTTAGGGCGCCGAGTCAGATTGTCAATGTTTGAAGCTGGATGACACAGTGTCTCCATGAGGTCTCCGTGCAGGCCTGTCTTAATGGTTTAAGCTCCAGTAATGATTTGTAAAGTGAGGGATGAGCAACGGCGGTTTCTTCGTTCTCCATGTTTGGACTGATGACTCTGAGCAGTTGGTCCAACTGCCACATCTTCACTAAATGAAGCTAATGAATCAGTGATGTTCTTTATTTTGAACTGAGGGCGTACAGTAAGGGCACAGGGACATGCACTAAATTCCACTTTTAAATCCTTCCTTGATGGGTAGTCTGTAAACACACAGTAAATGGATATGGAGTTGCTCTGAAATTCGTGGCAAAGGTTGATTTCCTGGCTAATGGGGTGTATGTAAACATCATACGTTACCTGTTTGAAGAGGTTTCCTTGGAATAATTTGTACTATTTAATTATATTCTTGTGTAACTGAAGGGGGATAAGGGTTGTGTTTAGGGGAAATCTAGGGTGAAATCAGTCCATAAAGCATCAGTCAGTTGGCTGGTTTGAGTTTCGGTGTGGGCTGCGTGTGCTGGTGGACTGGCTGGCCCGGTGGCTCCTACCCCACACTTACAGCCCATCATTCACTCGGTCAAAAGAAAAACTAACAAAGTGATGCTCAGATCCCATCTTTCTGTCTCGGGGGAGATAGTAACTCCCCTGACTCTGACAGTGTTTACCACAGCGTCTGACAGAGTGTTAGGTGAAGAAAACGGCTGCTTGGGGAAATGCTCTGGTAAGATAACGCCGTCAACATCACCAGGTTTGAGGCCATTTACAAGGGTTTGACAAGTTGAGTGATGGAAGAAGTGCTTCAAGAATCCTGTCTTTGAATGAAGAATGTCATTCATGTATTTCCACATGCTTACCATTCCATCGTGGACACAGAAGAGGGGTGATGTAGGCTATCGAAAATACTTTTTTTGTATTGCCTATATCAAAAGACTGTGCAGCTAAAAACAAAACAAAGTCTCACTAATTGGACATTGTAACTTCACATATTAAACCCTCCTCATCCACCTTTAAACACCTTCTCCTTTGTTAGATTCACTAATTCCAGCTTCTCCAGAATGCAAACATGAGTTTGGAGGTTTCTTGGTCCCACAGGAGTGAAGAGCTGCATACGTTCCTGATCAGCCTGAAGCAGCAGTGCTGTTACCTGACTCAGATGGTGCAGGACGTCATCAGAAGGTTCTCCCGCAGTCCTTCTGAGGTGCACTTGCATGGCCCCGTGCTCTTCAAGAGCGCTTAGGAACCGATAGTCCATGAGTGTTCATACAGTATACATACACTGCAGTTTGGCATCAAAGGGAATCATCTACTTTCAGTTAGAACAAAGTAATGCAAACAAAAACATTTTATGATTTAGGATGTGTAGCAGAACCTGAACAAGACAAACACATATGATGCTCTTGGTATTTAATGGCAGTAAGATTGCTATGTTGATGTTTAATTGAGATTAATAAAGTATACTTAAGAGGTTACCTGTTAAGGAGATATTTTTAGGAATTTCTAAATGTAAATCAAGATGAGCATTTTTTTTTGAGCATTTTAATGATGTAGTTTGACTCATTCTCTGTTTTTTTCTTTCATGATATGGTGCTTTTCTTAAAAAGCTTTTTCCTTTGAACCAGTGCTGCTGAGTGTGTGTAGTGTTTCCTCAGTGTTACTGTCAGGAAAAAAAAACCAAAATGTCTCTTAAAAATAACAATTTCTTTAAAAAAAATTCAAAAAATTAACCCGTAAGTTGTAGAGGTTCTAATAATTGTCTCTGTATGTTCTGTTTGACTTGACAGCTTGTTCTGACATGCGATCCCAATAAGGAAGCTCAGGCCATTTGCACAGAGCTGGTGGCTCAGACCAGAGACCTCCAGAAAGAAGTGATGTGCCTCAGGGACCTTCTCAGCAAGGTCAGTGACTCCGTGAGGGTCTGAGCGCCTCTGCTCGGAATGGGGGAACCCGCTGAGGACGGGGGCTGACGGGTGGAAGGCTTTGCAGCTCATAACTCATGAAGGGGGGGGGGGGGGGGGGGGGGGGGGGGGGCAGACTGCCCTGCGTGTCAGCCTGGAATCTGTCAGCAAACGGCGGCCATGTGGACAGGCTGGCAGTATGCCAAGAAGACATGCAGAATGATGGGATTGGTCTCATCTGCTAGTGTTTCTGAAGATTCGGCCCCCAGATCCATCTTGCCACAGTGGGCAGGTATAGTTAAAGCTACCTGAGGTGGGGACGCTTTTTGCTGTATTCGTGGTCTTTCAATGTCTTTATAGTAAACAGTAAAATAAAGTCTGTAATCATTTATAATATTTTAATATTTTATACTATGCATTTGGGTTAATATTCCACTATTAAATATTCAAAATATTAGAATATGAGAGTGATACAATGATTTACAATGATTTTTTCATTTTCTGAGACTGGGACAGGCTTAACCAGCGAAACAGTAAAGCCATGTTTAAAGAAATACTCAACAAACAGTGTATTTGGTCATTCAGATTTTATAAAGAAAAAACCAAATGTAAGAATTTACAAATAAAACTCAAAGATGATGAACTAACGGAATAACATTGTCAGTTAGCTGTTTCTGTGCAATTTTTTATTATATAGAAATAAAAGTTGTGTGACACCATTGTTGGTGTCTAGGGAGGCCACTCAGGTCCTTGTCCAGTCCCTTGTCATCTCAAGACTGGACTACTGCAACTCCTTCCTGGCTGGTCTTCCTATGCATGCCATCAAACTCCTGCAACTGATCCAGAACGCTGCAGCTCAGGTGTTCTTCAACCTTCCCAAGTTCAGCCACGTCACTCCCTTGCTGTGCTCCCTCCACTGGCTTCCGGTAGCTGCCCGCATCAAATATAAAACCCTGGTGCTGGCCTACAAAGCAAAGAATGGTCCAGCTCCTCCTTACTTGATGGCCATGGTAAAACCCAGAAGCATACCTAGAGCCCTCCGCGCCTCAAGTATGACTCGTCTTGACCCTCCATCATCCAGGACACATGGGAGACAAGCATCCATTTTCTCTGTCCTGGCTCCAAGGTGGTGGAATGAACTTCCCTTGTGTGTCCGAACATCGGTGTCACTTGCTGTCTTCAGACGCCGACTGAAGACCCACCTCTTTCAAGTGCACTTTACATAATTATGCTTTCGTCTACTGTGCTTTATCGTCTCTTTCCTCAGGTGTGTTGTAGGTATTGCTTACTGTCTTTTTCTCAGGTATTGTGCATAATTGGGTTATAGGAATTGCTTACTGTCTTTTTCCTCAGGTGATGTGTATATTCAAGTATAATAATGACTTGGCATAATTGTTAGGTATCATATGACTTTCGTCTAGTGGTTTTTCCAGCTTAGAGTACCTTGTGTTCAGGACTATCTATACTACCTTGGAGATTCCAAGCAACTACGTAGCACTTTTCTCTGGAAAAAAGTCGCTCTGGATAAGAGCGTCTGCTAAATGCCATATGTAAATGTGTCTTATTACTGGGCTAAAACTTCCACCCATCCCCTCCAGTAAGATGTTAACTTATGTGTTGTTTATGAAATATGTTGATTTGATTATTTAATTATTCATTATTAATTTATTTTTATTATGCTCATTAACTACCAACAATCAATCAGTTCTTTGATTGTGAGCTCTGCCTTTCTCTTTGCATATTTGTAAGTACATAGCAGATTCATTTTCACACTTGTTCTACATATGAGCAGTTTACAGAGACCTTATAGTGGGATTTTTTGGACAGTATGTGTACGTGTAGATATGAGGAATTTACCATAATGTTCATACATTTTGATAGTTATGATTAGTGTATTTGTTGTTTATTTTGTCATGCCTCCCTGAGTCAAGAAATGGTATGACCTAGAGGGGCGACTAAATTAAACAGGCACTGGAAACAACCAATGGGGAGATTGGGTCTAGGAGGGAGAGGAAGTAGGGTCTATGCAGAATGTGAACCAGGACTGCTATAATTCAGGGCAATGTATCGTCTGCTAGCGGCTGGCTACAGAGTCAGGGCAACTGTACATTCATGTTCTGCTTTGTTTTAATCTTTCCTCGCAAAGTATAAATACTTCATTGTGTGTCTGACTTCATTCAAATCGAGAGCCTTCACTCATTCATGGCCACCATCTACTGCTAAAGGAATTAACGTTTTCAATAAGACGATGCTCATTGTAATCGTCCAAGAATTGTCCAGTAATTTCATGGAAGTGAAATTACAAAAAATACTGGCAGTACTTTTTCCTAGAAAGTTTCAGCTACTGCTGAAATATATTTGGAAATGCGTTGCATCTTGGGGAGGATTTGAAAACTACGACTGATTTCATGATGTTCCCTTTTAGATGGACCCTACAGAATCGCCCTTCCAGCCTCCTCCACGCACCAGCAGGAGAAAGCAGGTTCTGAAGAAGCTTGCAGTGGGGATGATCGGAGCGGCACTGTTGCTGGTGTGTTCACGAGCACGCCACCTCAGTGTCTGCTTCTGAGATTTGGTTTGTGTTGATGTTCTTTCAGTTGTTGTCATTGCTTTTATTCTCTTTTGTTGTCTTACATTTTCTATAATGGGGAAGTTAAGTTCAAATCTGTTAAGTGTTCAAAATCTGTTATGATGGCTTTTTTTGTGTTAAGTTGGTCATGTAAATCACTTTGTCCCCTATTTAAACCATGTAGAACACCCTAAATAAACTTTCCAGTGAATAACTGGAATATAATGTTATAATACTGATTTCTTTGTAGTCTTATTGGGTAGAACAAATGTTGATCCTTATTTGCATGTTTTTAATTTGTGGGTTGTAGAAGAAAATGTAACTGCTGCTGTCTGTGGTACTGAAAATCCCTCATTCCTTATAAGGTAACAGGAAGTATGACCACAGGTCTCAATCTTTACACACAAATAGCTTTTCCCCCCCAGTGCCCTAAAGTTAAGATCTAAGTTGTTCTTTGGATCATGGACGATTGGAAACCGTCAGTGCAATGTTGAGGTTCCGGAAAAGTGATTTGAAACGCATTGAGAGACAGATTTTTAAATTTTTTAAAGCTTTGGAGAGGATAATAGGATAACTACCTTACTCTGTAAAAACAGTTCTTGGAAGTGTAGAATGTTCAGACATTCTGAAGGTGTGCATCGCTCTTTTATCCTAGTCTTGTAACATTGTCATTTCTTTAATCTCATAAATAAACCCACATTTAGTGTTGCTTTCAAATTTTGTTTTTCCCCCCCAAGTACAGCAGAAAGACCTCAAGACTAACCTGGGCTGTAGTATTTTTTAAGAATTCTCTTTCCATAATTTGAAACAGGTAGAACATCACCTGTTCAAGTCACTAAATTGTTTCTGAAACCCGTCTTGCCTGGTACTGTACCTGTATCAAATCATATGTACCCACTTTGGACCAGCATGAAATTTCCTGGGCTTGAATTCTGTAAGACGCTGGATACTGTGCAGATTACTGGATGGGAACAATCCTACAGGCCACCGTACCAAAATTATTTAACTAATATTCCTGGTTTCATTTTATGAGTGCCTTGTTATATGGCATATTATGCTGGAAATGTTGAAGTTTGGATTAACTGGAACTGTTCGTATGTTCTTCAGTGCGATCCACTCGTTTTGGAGCAAGGCTTCGTTTCTGCTGCACTCTTGAAACACTTCAGATGAAATAACCATTATACTGCCACCTAGTGGCCTGGGTGTTTCAGTTATTCTGTGCTAAATATTTTCAAACTGGTCAGTTCATGTGAGTGAACCGCTCCACGGGGAATTAAATGGATCATTTGATTATTTTCTCACGTTATAAAAAAATGCTTTTTGGTAAAATGGCTCACAGTGTCTTTAAATAAATCGACGCAGGAAAAGACGGTCGGGTTTGTTTATCGGGTTTATCAGACCAAAAGTCGGTCTGAGATGATCCTTTTAGACTTGGTCTTCCGAAAGCTAGATTTTGTTGGCACGTTTGTCCATATTTATACGCACACAGGATCATAAACCTCAGACATAAGCTGCTGGAGGTTGCTCAGTAACTCGAAGAGGTTTTGAGGATTTTTGATATATATAAATTTGACTTGGAGTTTGAATCATGTACACGTGCTTTCATTATTTATAAGCTCTGATACAAAAGAGCAAACGCGCTGAGTTATACATCTGGGATACGGTGCATTTTAATATATCCCCATATTCACACTAAAATGAAGCTGATTATGTTTAATATGACATATATCAACACATTTGTTGCTATGACAAGCACCAAATTCACTGAATTTTCCAGTGGTTTTTTTGAACGTCCTTCGACTGCTGCGGTTTCTCTGTACATGATTTGTTAGGGTTTTTTTTATTCCTGTACCATTTCCAGTAACCCTTGAAACATTTGTGGATAAAACAGTATGACGACTGCAACGAGCTCGCATAGCGCCATCTATCATAGCATATCAAAGTCACTAAATTCAATCGTTTGGTCTATTCCACCACTTGGCTAATGTTCAGACGCTGGTCTACCTGGTGTGTACCATTCATCACCATACATCGCTAGTGATGTATGTGATGTTGAAATGTACAATTTGATTGAAGGTGAGGTATGCAGTTAATAATCTGACAATTCAGTGGACGATCACTTTGCAAAATCTATGATAATGTAGCAGAATATGGGATAAATCCTGTTTCTCCCTTTAGGTCATTCAACATTACTGCATCTTAGTCTCAGTGATGAAGTATGATTCTTGTTTATCTGTACTGTTTATGCATGTTTTTGATTTTGGATTCTAAAACATTAAGACACTGACACTATGACACTGCCACTGTTTTTTCAGGTTTTACTGACCCCTTCTGTCTATATTGGAAATTTTTTTATTCTTTGATGTCTCATCATGTCACCAAATGGAGATAAAGAATATCTAAATCCGTTATGAAATATCCTGCTATTGAGGACCCATGGCTTGACCGCAGTTTAGCTTTGGCATGTCCAAGATAGAATGTTTGGGCTTATCAAAGACTTTCTAGGTCATTTTAGTAGTTGTAATTTAATAATAATTGTAAAGTTAATTATAGAGTTTCATTCAATTTTAATTTAAAAGAATTGAAAATTTCTGCAACAAATTGAAATATTGTAGTTTTCATTCTACAGAATTAGTTGCATGTTATGCACAGTTCGACGTGATTCTTTTTTGTTTTGAAGTGATGTTGTTGAGGTGATTCGATGTGCAATCGTTTACTATATATAGGTAAAACATTAATCAAACTGCAAGAAGTACTTTGATTAACTGAGAAATATACATACGAATTGGAAATTCTGAAGTTGGCCTGGTCAAAGACCTGCGGTTAAAGTAGTGCAAGCCAGACATGCTATTAGGGACATCAAGGTCCTGAGTGAAATCCCAGAATAAATTCTGAACCATTTATTTACTCCTGAATATAGGGCGACTATGCTACCCTCGTGCCAGGCTGCCTCTGTAGAGCAAAACGTGCAAACGTCTCATATGCTGCCTGTACATATTCTTGACAACTAACCGAAAAAGTAGGACACTATGCAGTTGTTTTCCTTCCAACATTATATTATACTATTAAAATGGTTAAATTAGCGAGAAACGTGCATAACGGACTGGCGGAATTCTTAGTAATTGGTGCATGTGTTTGTTTTAATATTATTTTATTGTGAATTGCAATGTCCGATTCACTACAACAATTGTCCATATCCGTTTAACGTTATATAGACATACATATTACGTTATGTACCACCTTCTACACTTGTTACTTGGAATTAAGCCACCTTGTGGCTGGTGTCAAGCTAGCCTGAACAGATACTTCCAGACATCTAATGTATTCTCCTCATTCCAGAGGCAGGACTGCGCCCACCCCTTGTGTAAGCAATTTAAACCTGATAGGAGATCACGAACTAAACCTCGCAAATCTTTGTTAACGTAGCACACGGCATTGCATGATGTTTTAACACGAAGGACAATCCAACTAAAGTTATGTTTTTTGATCGGAGATTAATTGGGAGTCCTCCCGCGCACTTTTAAGTGGCATCGCCTCTATGCGTTTCTCACCTTTTTTATTGCATTGAATACAAGTACGTGGACGAATGAGTACACCGACACAGGTTTTGTAATATGAACTTTTTACCAAGTGGAATATGCTTTTATCTGTCTGTAGCAACCTGCTGGTTGACGTCAAGAGTGGACTCATCTTGGTGGTGGGTATCGCTTATGAACGCAAGCAAATTCATTATTGTTATGATGTGTATTTTACTTGCGACTTACTTGTAAATATATGTTATTATTTTATTCGTATTAATATATTTTTTAATGTTAGGCACGTCGGCATTTGCCATTTTGCAGTAGAACTCATAACTAGTGTATTTGTATAATGAATTTATTTTTACAAAAAAAAAAAAAAACGTTAGAAGTTCATTTGAAATGCGATTGACTCTGTAAGCGCTTTGAACGCAGGGAAGGCTGTGTTGAAACTCGAGATATGTGTGAGAGATCTCCATCGCCCGGGTGCTTTCATCTTGTATGCAGGTACATGGGCACCCTTGGATCGCAAGTGATGTGCGACAATATTCCAGGGTTAGTTAACAAACAGCGCCAGTTGTGCCGCCAGCATACGAAAGTGATGCAGGCGATTGGTGCTGGAATTAAAGACTGGATTAGCGAATGCCAACACCAGTTCCGCAACCACCGCTGGAGCTGCAACACCATGGCGCGCGACCACAACGTTTTTGGAAAGCTCCTGCTACGAAGTGAGTATACATTTCCGCCGGGTAGCTCAGCTCTCCAGATAGCCTGCAGCTACAAATCTTATATAGGGGATTCTCATGACTCTGCGCCTACAGTGAAATTCCTTATCCCAAATCAGATCATGTGACTGTAACAGAAAAGTAACACCTGATACAGAAGATCAAATTTCTTTTGTTTGTGTTATTAAAGCATAAATCAATCTTCTGCTGAAAACACTGATACTGATAGTCTCTACAATACGACAGCGTATACAAAAAGAATCAAATTATAATGAACGACATATTTAGTGTGTTAGACCGTCCTCAAAACTGGATTTCTTCTCAAAGACGGATCCAACCGTGCGTAATAAATTTCGTATGGGTCTGTTCTGTGCATTTTTCCAAATGGGATGAAGTGCATGTTATGAGTTTAGGTTCTCTGCCCACTCTCTCATCCTGCGTAAAATCAAACTAATGGGATCATCCACATAGGAACTCTCGGCCAGTCTCCCAGGCCACTTAGCTGGACTTGCACATAAAAGTTTCGGTCAAATCTCAGACTTTAATCTTCTTGCTTGGTATTCAGACCTCCCAGAAAAGCTGTGGACCCATCATAAGGCATTATGGGAAGGACCTGATTGGCAGGGCTTCTCTGTGGCACTGGGAGAATCTACTTATTGTCAATGTCAGTGCGCTAATTTAGAACAATTGCAGGAATTTGGTAGCACAGAACCTCTATTAGACCAGCAAAGCTCCCATATGAAGAGCTAAACCTCAAAGCCCCTGTGTCTGCTGCTTGCTGCTGTTCTGATGAGCTGGTCTGCTTTCATTTTACTCTTTCTCATCCACTAAAACATCAAACTTCTTTCTCTCTCACCACCTTCCACCCCCCCACCCCACCCCACCCCACAATTCTTACTCTTTTGCTCACACACAGAAGCACTCTCACTTATATATCATTTGAACCACATCCTTATCTCTTGGACATAGGCAGCCTTTGATCCTAAAGCAGAATAAGAATACACTCGACATCAGAGCATTGTTTTGGAGACAAACTGATAAAGAAACTTCACAGGGGTCTCCAAATCTTCAAACGGCTCTCTTGAGCTTCTCTGCCTTTTGGCTAAGATCAAGTGCAGTGTCTGTTCTTATCAAGTACCAGAACTTGACTTGTACCAGTGATAATGGCTTTCAGAGGCTGTAATAAGGATTTAGATTATGCCTCATGCACTTTCTATATTTATTGTCTTGCTTAATTTAAATATGCATTTCGGCAAAACACTGTCCAAGTCTATGCACCGTACTAAAGTATCTCATTAGGGGGATTATCCCTCTCATGCCATATCCTTTCTGCTTATGCGCAGGCAGTCGGGAGGCCGCCTTTGTCTATGCTATCTCCTCAGCAGGCATGGTCCACACCCTGACCCGGGCCTGCAGTCAGGGCGAGCTGGACACCTGCTCCTGTGACCCGGGAAAGAAGGGCTCCTCTCACGACGACAAAGGTCCCTTCGCCTGGGGAGGCTGTAGCGATCACGTTGACCATGCCATCAAGTTCACCCAGTCATTTGTCGATGCCAAAGAGAGAAAGGAGAGAGATGTTCGGGCGCTTGTGAACCTACATAACAATCGGGCAGGAAGAAAGGTACAATTTTTATAGTTTGATTTATTTTGACCCATTTTTTTTGTTAAGTAAATCACAAATTATTCATATGTAGTTACTTCACTTCTGCTCTACTACAATAAATGCTGCACACACACCATTTTGTAAGCATGAAGCCTAGCGCAGCATCTCCGTAATCTGCTAACAGGATAGTAGGGCTGTGTTATGGACAGGCAGAGCCCATAACAGGTGAAAGAAACACCCTCTCATTCTTCCCTTCAAAATAAGCTCTCATAAAGAAGCTTCCTACATTGTGTCCTCCTTAAATCCAGTGTTCAGCGTTCTGTTTCTCTCTCACCCACTATGCAGGCCGTGAAGCGTTTCATCAGTCTGGAATGTAAATGCCATGGTGTGAGTGGGTCGTGTAGTGTGCGGACTTGCTGGCTAGCCATGGGCGACTTCAGGCAAACAGGCGACTACCTTCGCAGGAAATACAACGCGGCCACCCAGGTGGTGATGAACCGCTATGGGACCGGCTTCACCAGCGTGTACAGGAAGTTCAAGAAGCCCACCAAGAATGACCTGGTTTACTTTGAGGACTCTCCCGACTACTGCATATGGGACCACGAGTCTGGTGAGTGTGTGGACGTGTTCTACCACACACACATATACGGTGACGTTCATGCTAGCACATTACTAGAGAAGTCCCATTTGTTGAGTGCATTCTCTTAGCTGCAAAGAGAGTGTGGTTCACAGTGGAGGCTGAGCTGAAAGGCCTGATGGCCTGTGTCACATGGCCCTGCAATCCCGACCTCTCTCTCCACACGCTACACCTCCCACACTCAGATTGCTGACAATCTGTAAAGCATTAGTCTTGCCCCCGAAACACAGGGAGACTGAAATCAGAGAAAGCGAGCCGTTTAGCTGGCTATTACGCTCACAATAGTCACAACCCAATCTGTAACGTGAATGCACTTGGATGGTGTCTCCCTCCAAGGCAGTAGACTATCACTCTCCACTCTTTTTTGTGTGTGCGTGTGCTTGTAAGCGTGAGTGTGCTGAATTGTAGTGAATAACACCAGGTGTACCAACGTGCGGAGCTGGAGGGGACGCGGGTGCCTGTCAGGCCGTGCGTGATCCTGGCTATCAGATGACACTGTGTTTAAGGCACATTACCGCAGATCTGTGGACAGCATAGGAGGCGAAACATGATCCCTGCTCACAACTGCGATAAATTACAGCCCTTGCCAGTGCAACTCTCTTCTGTCTACCCTGAACAGGCAGGAATATTTTGAGTGGAAGGTCATATCTCACGGGGTGCTCGATGATCTCCTTTGGAAGATCTCTTGGCCTGTGTTTTAAATTTTCATTTAGGCTGTGGCCTATGTCTCTGCATGGAAATACCTGAGTATGTACAAATACAGTGCATGGACTTGTGATGATAGGCATGTATGTACGGATAACTTAACTAATGCTTAACATATTGTGCCCTGTGATCGTGTGGCAGGCAGTGCAAGGTTTATGTCCATGTTCAAGCCACTCGGTCTGAACTGAAAATGCTGTAGGTTCTCAATAATGTGGCGTGAGAACGCCGGACTTCAGAGGTTTGTGTAAGGGTAGTCCCAGAGGGCCAGACACTACAACTCTTCCCCAGAAAAGTGTGAAATCAATTTCCAGCTCCCACCATAGACCCACATGCTAAACTCATCTCTTAGCACGACCCCCCTTATTTTAATTCAATAAGCAGACATACCTCAGGTGGAGGCTGCCCATGATGTAACCAATAGCGACGTAGCACGCCATCTTGTTGGACGCGCTAGGTTTTGGGGGGAGCGTGGGGAGGGTGGTGATGTGGCTGGGTCATGCCCAGACACATGTCTGTCTGCTGGTAATCGCGTGCAAGACGCAGTGACATATCAGGGCTACCAGCAGAACAGTCTTGCTTTTAACTTCAGGGCAAGGCGGGGGAGGGTCATGGCCTCACCTTCAAAACATATTTATGATCCAACAGTTATAACTAGGAATCTGAAAGCTGATTTGGCGCTGCGCAAAAAGGCAGATGTGAATTCCTGCTTGTGTCTAACATCGGTACCTCCGTGGGCCACGGCCGTTTGTGTAACGCTTACACTGGGCCGACGGTAACAGGGCCCTTGTGTACAGAGCTGGGTGAGTTTTTCCCAGGGTGGAGCGAGAAGGCTGGGCTTGATACAAGCCCTTTAACAATTTCGATATCAGCGGTGGATCAGCGCCGGATCAGCGCCGCGCCGGCCTGCTAGCCGGGTGGGGTGGCCCAGATTAGAGCTGTTGAAATGAGCACGCGATGAAGACTCACGGCAAGGCTGATAGCTCCTATCATCAGTCCCTCATCTCATAAAGGACCAAGCGGTCATCCCCTCAGTCAGCGCAGACAGCCCCCCACCTGCTGCGGGACAACTCCGTTCTGCAGGCCAAGGCAGAATACTGATCCCAGGACTGCACATCTAAAGTAATTAGCCAAACAGGCACAATATGTCCAAACTGTCTTTATAGTTCCAAAGGGTGGATTATGCAGATACACATTATGGTTCTAAAAATATCTTTACTCCAGTGATACTGGGGTTGTGCTATAAACAGCAAACTAAAATGTATGTGTTCATGTATTAGACTGTAATGGCAGGAATTTCTCCCTTTGTCATTTGTCCAAAATGGACTGCAGCAATGATGCCTTGTGCTGAATTTGTCTGTCCCTCCCGTTGAAGGTTCAGTGGGCACAGGCGGGCGCGTGTGCAACCGGACGTCCCGCGGAGCCGACAGCTGTGAGGTCATGTGCTGTGGGCGGGGTTACGACACGTCCCGTGTCAGTCGCGACACCAAGTGCGAGTGCAAGTTCCACTGGTGCTGCGCCGTGCACTGCAGGGACTGCCAGGAGGAGGTGGACATCCACACCTGCAAGACGCAGTCGTGACCCGACACCGCCAGCCTCCAACCCACACCACTGACACGTGCCACTATTCACAAAACATCTCAATGTGGCTGGTATAACCTTACGATCAGGTTGTCTTTGTTTGGCTGGGCATTCACGACGCCCTTAGTGTAAACAAAGGAGAAATTTGATCTTACGTCAACACTCCTAATAAGATACTTTATGAATCCTGGCCTGTGAGCAGTGCAGAAGCTGTCAGACTGGAGGTGGTGAGGACCAGATGAGGTGGAGGACTGAAGATACAGGCCAAACTAATAGCGACCAATATCTGAATCCACAACATTTCGGTTACAAATCTAGGTTTGAACTCTTAGCTAGACTTCCTTCTCTTCCATCTCTTCTCCTTGTTCCATTTATTTTGTCATATCATATTTATTGAGTCTTTGAGTGATCTTCTGTGTATTCTAAATGTTGAAATGTACATACAAACTCAACTATGTAATTTAAATTAAAGCATATGCATACGACGTGTTACAGGGTCTGACAGGAGTATGTTATAAGCTCTGACAGACCTAAAAGAATGGAGACAGCTCATTCAGATTGTTTTATGTATTGGTTATTTTCAGGTAAAAGTGAATTCTAATCAAATCGAGATACATCCAACATTACTAAAAAGGAAATATTGAACCTATAGGACTATGTATGTGATAGACACAAAGAGTAAATATTGAGCAGCGTAATCGGAATAAACAAGATTGATAGGCTATATGATAGATATATTAAAGATATGATATATGGTAGATATATGATAGATATGATAGATATATGTAGTTGTGATATATTAATCTATAAAGTAAAGTAGGATACAAAGGCATTTACAGGAATATAAGGAAAAAGTATGTGGTGACGGTTTTTATTGTGCGAGCTTTCAGATGGCAATTGAATCTGGATTTTTAAGTCTAGAAGTTGTCCGTTTAGCTTTTGTAGAGATTAAAACATGAACTATGGTCATTATTTTTTTAATCAAATAGTCGTTTACTCTTAAATGAAACAATTCAATGGTACCTGTGCGAATTAGAACGGTACCACAATATATGTATTTTACTTTACTAAAACATTAAATCTGGGTGCAACTGTGAATCACCGATGCCTACATGACCTCTGATCATGAACAAATAATATCAAATGAGATTCATTATTGACGGTACATTCCCTGAACCGATTTTTGTCCTGGTGAATGTAGAGCAAGAATTTATTTTGTATAAAAAACCTTTTGCTTTTTAAGCCTTTAGATACTAACATGAAGACAACAAGAAAGTGACGGTCATGTTTTTGTACCACTAGAGGGCAATAAAATCATTTTTCAATATCCAGTAACACGTAAAAATTTCCTACGTACATCCAATAGTACTTGTTATGGTAATATTCATCACATTTGTTTAATTCTGTGTAAGCTCTGTGTATACACAGATATGGAGTTTTGTAAGTCGTTTTGAATAAGATCGTTTGATAAATGCCATCTATGTAATATATGTTGATTCTAGCCCAAATTTAATGGCAGAATAGTTTGATTGTAGTACAAATCTGTACGAGCACTTTTACTTAGCTAAAATCTAGTTGTTTTACCAATAGATTTTTTTTAAACAGTGGCAAACAAACTAACAAACAAACCATCTTTATTTACTTGTTATAAGAGATTATTTACATCTTAATAACGTTTTTCTTCAATAAACAAAAAAGGTGAATGAATGCAAATTTTAAAAATTATGTACACAATAAAGTTGTTGTAAACAAAAAGTCAGACATTACCAAAATTACGAAGTGTGTCTTTAAATGAAACTTTTCGCGACGTCAGAGTTGTAGAACACAATGACGCGGAATTTGTAACAGATAAATTCTAGCACGCGGAGTTGTTGCCATCATTACATCCTGTACGTCTCACGCACGGCGCAGTTCGGGGACGGAACAGCGGGGCGGGCTGACCCAAACACGCAGAACGGGGAGGGGCAGGCTGACCCAAACACGCAAAACGGGGGGGGGCAGGCTGACCCAAACACGCAAAACGGGGGGGGGGGGGGGGCAGGCTGAACCAAACACGCAAAAGGGGAGGGGGGCAGGCTGACCCAAACACGCAAAAGGGGGGGGCAGGCTGACCCAAACACGCGGAACACAGGAGCCCAGAAGTAACGCGCCAGGCTAACCGCTGAGCACTTTTACTGACTAGCTACCTACCAATTTGTCTTTGAGGTGTACGTTGTCACGTCTACTGACATTTAAATTTCTTTCTGTCGACAAGGTAACTATGTTTCGCAAGTACTGACGTTTATCTTTAATACGGTGGTTACAAACATTTAGTGACGCGACACAAGTTTAGATATGTAACTAACTGTAGGAGCATGGCGAGGTAGTTCACGGCAGGTGTGGCTTATGGGAGAGATATTAGTGAATATCGCCAGCCATGCTGTCCTAGTTTGAAGTTCTAATAAATAATAGTTGACATTGTAAATGTGTAAATGTGACATTGTAAATGTGTAAGAACTACGTAGCTAGTTAAAATGAACGAACCTGAACTCGCTCATTCATTTCTGTGGACGCTTGGATCAGACGGCTGTTTTCAACAGTTACCGTTGACGTTTTTGTACGTTCGCCAAAGAAGTCATGATCACTTTAATAGCTGCACAAGAAGGGAAGTTACGTTATCGGAAGCGTCAGTACTGCTTTAAGCTGTTTTTGTGTTTGTGGTTTTCTTTATTGTGAGAGCGTTTGAAGTTTAAAATATTGCCTCTCCGTTTTTGTTTTAAGTTTATTGTCCATCACAGCATGGTCAGTTGTATTAGTTTCAGTTACTCTTTATGATAACCCTAAAAATAGCAAGTAATATTGTGTGTGTGTTTGCGTTTCTGCCAGGGCTATTCTAGTGCATATGCCTCTGAGCCTGACTCCACTCTTCAATGGCTGCCTCTGGCTCTTCCACCACTGTGCCTGAGAGCTTCCACTATGAGACCAAGTATGTCCTCCTCTGTTACCTTGGCCTGCCACACGCCTCCCACTCAAGGCCTGCTGAAGGTAAAGAATAGTACAAGAACGGGCTTTTGCTAGTTCACGCAGAAGTTCCTTGTTGAGGAACATCTACTACCCATTCTTCTCCCAGAATTCCTGAAGTTGCAGGGATAACTTGTGCTGAACTTCATTTGTGTGAGTTGCTCTGGACAAGGGCGCCTGCCAAATGCTATGAATGTTAACCTCCAGTCAAGAGTGTCTGGCACTACATTTGTCACTTGAGATCACAATTCACATTTACGCTGCATACTGTAGGGGTTGTTGAAGTGGGCCTGTGGCAGTATCAGAGGAAACACATAAAATAGATGCTGCTTTGTGACAACTGTTGTATGTATGTGTGTGTGTGTATATATATATATATATATATATATATATATATATATATATATATATATATATATATATATATATATATTGATTGATAAAATATCAGGAAAGGAACATATGTAAGGCACAATCTCAGTTCAGTAGATCAACATGTAATGCAGACATATTTGCAGAGTCTACATTACTATACTATCACAGGAGTTGGTAGGAGTCTGTGAGCTAGTCAGTGGTGAGTGAATCATGAAGACCAGGCTTTAGCCACTAATTACACTAGTACATCGAACATGCTTTAGCACTTGTCTTTAAGAACCTGAAATGCATTCAGACAGAATCACAGTGGAGAAGGGTCACATAGCCTACAAGAAAGAAGAGAATGACTGTTTATGATTATCATTCATAGTCTTGCGTGGCACAACCTCACTGATAGCTTTAGTACTTATAATCTTGCCTGTAAACTTCCTTTAAAATCTCAAAGACCCATTTTATAAACTAACAACATTTTGCTGTTTTAAAAACAGTGTTGCTGACTCTGCTGTTATTTTTCTGTGCTTTTTTTTTCCGATTTGTTCTGTCTGAAAATGGACACAAGCAGCAGAGTTCTTGTTGTAAGTTGAAAACATAGACATGTAGTGAAACTAGTTTGCCGGGGGCTAAAATGGTTTTTAGCATTAGTTAGTATTTAGTAAGTAGTAAGTAAGGAAGCAGTTAGACATTTGAAAGCCAAAACAGCAAAGGTGTCAAATGGATCAGAGCAGAATAGATCCGAATGTGGCTGTGGACTAATGTGGCTGTGGACTAATGTGGCTGTGGACTAATGTGGCTGTGGTTCTGATGGTCCCCGATAGGAGGATCGGCGCAGTGTTCATTTTTGTGAAATGCTGTTGACAAGAAGCACAAGTTGAGGATGATGACTCTGTCTCTGTGGGTCTCGGCGGGGTTACCCCTGCCCTGTTGGAGCAGAAGGGCACAGCCGAATCCCACCAGCTTTTCAACTTAGAGTTTAAAATAGGCTGGGAATAATGTTAATTAAACGAACTGAGCCTAACTCTCTTGGGACGACTGGACCCTCCATCACTCCTGTTATTCTCATCTTGGTTATGTCCAGGTTACTCTTCACCCAGCACGCTTGGTTTCAATACCTCATAGCATCTTGTGCCATTTTACAAAGGAAAGAAAATAGAATGTTTTTGACTCTTCGTCCACTGAACACAAGTCTGTCCCCTTGTGGCACACACTTTGGTTTTTCCTAGTAGAAGTGGAAGTCTCTGTCCTGTCTGGTCAGTACTGCATCACCGGTGTGTTAATGTATTCTCCAGGAAACTGGGGAGAGAAGCACGTGTTGCAGTGGATTTTATTGCATAACTTTACATAATTTTAGTCAATACCTGACAGGGTGTGCGTGTGGAGCCTTTCCCTTACGTGTGGTGCACACCTCTGCTTGTGTACCTCTGGAAGACGCCACGTTTTAAGTCTTTGTTGTGCTGAGCATTCCATGGTGGGTATGGGTGTGTGTCTGTCCGCTTGCCACAGCAGCTGGATACGTTGCCCAGGAAACAGACGTTACCGGGACGAGCGGGATGAAGCAGCAGATTGAGAAGGAGCTGGGGCAGCTTGAGGAGGAAATCTCTGCTTGTAAGACTCATAAACACCTGCACACGCACAGAGCACATGTGATCATGCCTTTGTCACACCAAAGCTAGTATACTGGGTTTTGAATGTCTCAATGTCTTGGTGACGCTACAGGATCCAATAACACTTTTGATTAAAACTTTGATGTCCTCAGAACAATCTAGCAGCAAATTTGTGTTGACTTTACATGCATGATATTACCGTATGTAGATGGATGGTTCTTTCCAATGCCATGGTCTATTGTCATTTCTCTCACAGCATGAGAAACCTAAAAGAGCATTATCCTGTCCTCTGCGTGCGTGTAGCTTTCTCCAGGACCGGCTTTGATTGGCACACATCTCCAGTGTTTAGCCCAGTTAACCCAGAAAGCTCAATAGAAGACATTCTGGCTGTGCTGGGGGACCGCCTCATTCGGCACCTGGACACACACCTGGCCTCAGCCACACACACACTTCTGAGTAGGTCAGTATTGCTCAAATGTGGAAGAGGCAGCCATAAATAACAGTACAACAGTACAGTAAACCTGATCAGTTTGAAATGTCTCGGCGTGTATCATTTTGCATATGTTTAAAAGTTATATAGGATTCATCCTCAGCTTCCCTGTAAGGCTGTCTGCTTTCACCATCTATATACACCCTGGCCTATAGAAATCAGTGTTGACATTAAGCAGTCACTTTAACAGTGTGTAGTGATTGAGTTTGTGTGCACAGTGACTGCGTGTGTGTGTGCAGTGACTGCATGTGTGTAGTGATTGCGTGTGTTGTGCAGTCAGCTGGGTTATGAAGAATTCCGAGCGGCGGTGCAGAACCTCTCCTCTCACGCTCATGGAGGCTGGAGCAAGGTGAGAAAACCAACATCACAGCCTTGGGGCATCAGCTGAGCTTGGGCGTAGACTGCCTGCCATGATGCAGGAGCACTCTGCTCTCTTTGGCCTTGTGTCCCTCTGTCCAGGTGCTGGTGCCCGTAGTGCTGCTGCAGGCCCTGCAGGGCGGGGTGCAGCCCCTGGCTTCACTACTGGCCCTGGGCGTGCGGTACCTGGAGGAGACGGAGGCGGACTACATCATCCAGCAGGGTGGATGGGTGAGTGGGCTGCTGCTCCGTGGGCTGTGGCTGATGAGAATGGGTGGTCTGATTCTGGATTAAGCTTTGATGTAGGCTACGTTGGCTCATTTGGAGTGCAGTGCTTAGGTTACACATCAACTGTGAGTGGTTCAACTTCCATAGCTGGAGCCTTGTCACACACTATTTGTGAGCATTCCTGGTCCTGTATCAGCATTTTGCAGGGAGTGTAATACCATACTACCACAGTGACTTTTTAAATTTGGCAATATTGAACATAAAATAGGGGCAGTCATGGTCCTGTGATGGGGAACTGGTCTTGTGACTGGAGGGTCGTGGGTTCGATTCCCAGACCTGAGGCCATGACTGAGGTGCCCTTGAACAAGGCACCTAACCCCAACTGCTCCCTGGGCGCCAGGCTAGGGCTGCCCACCGCTCCAGTCATGTGTGTGCACCACAACCCCCTAGTAATAACTTGTGTGTGTGTGTTTGTGTGTCTGTGTTCTAATTGCACAGATGGGTAAATGTGGAGGACAAATTTCGATTGCGGTGAAGGAAAAAAAATGGCATGTTTAATTTTCATTAAAATTGGTTATTTATGAGAATATAGATTGCAGAGAATCAGAATTTGTATTTTGGCCAAGCATAATTTTGGCCAATTTGACGTTGCAATTGGTGTGTCAATCAAAAAGGCAGAAAAGAGAATAAAATGGGTAACAAAAATGTTTTGCCTAAATTAAAGAGCTCATAGGAGTGAGAGTAAAGAGTGTGCAATGTAATATGTAAAACACATAATGTAGTCTATACAAAAAGTGTAGTCTTAGTGCAGTGGCTTCATATTATTGGAGTTTTTTTTGTTGAGGCTGACTGCAGTTTGTGAAAAAAACTGAGCTTGTGGTGTGAGGTTTTGGTCATAACAGCCCTCAGCCTCTTGTGGGAGTGTTTTGAAGATGTCCTATCCCAGGTGTGAAGAGTCAGTCATGATCTTGCCTGCTTGTAACCAGTCACCCTCTCAGGAGAGTGAACGAGGCACTGTAAGTGTATGCCAGCATGACTGTGGATGATTTGAAGTAGGCTGGCACAGAACATATTAAAGATGTCTGTAAACACTGGAGATGGTTTGGTCAGCACGGTGCTTAAGGGTCGAGGGAGAAACTGCAGAGTCCAGAATCCAAAAAAACTGTTTACATCCCTCTCCGTGATGGAAGAAATTGTTTCTGCTGGTTGTGGGTAGTGAGGAGGGAGGAGTCAAGGTGGCCAGTTGAGTGGCAGCTCTGCCCTCTACTGGGGTGTTGGAGTTGGCAGTGGGGAGCTGGGATGAGGCTGGATGTGTCAGGACAGGAGCAGCCCATCTAGCAGCAGTGCCATGTTCAAAGCCTTTCTTCTCCAAGCTGATGCTCAGTTTGCATTTCAGCAGGTCTTCTTGAACATGTCTGTATACCTAAAAGCAGTGAGTTGCTGCCATGTTTCTTGCTGCTTAGATATTTGCATTAACAAGCAGTAGAACAGGTGTACCTAATAAAGTGGCTGTTGAGTGAATAACGCAGATACAATAATGAGTACATATCTATTTCTACCAGAAGAGGGAGCTGGAGAGCTTCTCTTTAAATTCTATTGCAGTCTGCTTAAATACATTGTGGTTCGTCCTCAAAATTTTATTTACCATTCATGAAACACTGTCCTATACTCTCAGCCTGGCTCGTCTTCTGAGACACACACACACACACATACACACACACACCGACCTCATGGGTCACATTCCACTGGCTCACTGAGATTATCCATTACATTAACCTTTCACTTTAACTTCTCAAAACATCAAAACACCAGTGAAAGGTTAATCTGTTACTACACAGCCTTCTACCTAAATTATGATTTTAGAGGTCACTTTTCACAGCAATGAATGCCATTGAGATAATACACACACACGGGTCTGAGCTTTGCTGACTGTAGTACTTGAATTATGCTGACTGGAAAGAAAACCCACTTTTATAAAATAATAATAAAATAGAGTAGGCCAGCTCCTCCGAACACACACACACACACACACGTTGTGGAGCTCCCTCGCTTTACCTATGTGCTTTTCAGGGCTTCTTGTCACAGAGGGAATGTGTGTGTGTGTGTGTGTGTGTGTGTGTGTGTGTGTGTGTGTGTGTGTGTGTGTGTGTGTGTGTGTGTGTGTGTGTGTGTTGGTGCTAGCTTGAGGAGCTCAGTCAGCATAGCTAATTTAATTTAGAGCCCCACTGCTACCATTGTCTCCTGCTGGAGTCCCGATTGCTGAGTACATCCACATTCCTCCTGTGCAAAGCTTTATGAGGATCCGAGAACCCGGCAGAGATTAAGTGTGTGTGTGTGTGTGTGTGTGCGTGCGCGCGTGCGCTTCCCTAGGACAGGCTTCGATTGGCACACATCTCCAGTGTTCAGATGAACATGGCGGGGGTGTGTGTGTGTGTGCGTGCGTGTGTGCGTGCGTGCGTGCACGTGCGTACGTGCATGTGTGTCCGGGGGAGGGAGCAGGCGAACAGCTTCACTACAGTAGTTGTACTTGTATTGCTTGTCAGTAGCTGTTCAGATTGGTCACTTTTTCAGCTTTTCCTCCATCTGTGTTCTTGATGGTCCTGGCCAAGATCTCTCCGTCTCTCTCAGGGAACAAGTAGTCAGGTAGGCCATCGTCCTAACAGCTTGTGCTTTTATTTTCCGACAGCACAAGACAGTAAAATGATAAGCCTGTGAAGTGAGTAAGAGACTGAAAGATTGAGGATATCTGCTTTCCTGTCTTTTGCATGTCTGTTTTGACCATTTGACCGGCTGGCAGTCCATGGTGTCTCCATGCCCTTCAAATCCGCATCACCCTCACATTTATCAGCATTTAATAAGCTAATAAGTAAATGTAGACATATTAATTTATTCGTTAGATTTCTTTGATGTTTGTATCTTCCATGACTTGCTAAGTTTCAGCATTAAAATTAAGCTTATTTCACTGTACACTGCACTGTAGTTTATTCAGACTTAAGTGCACTGCTCAGTTTTTTTGCTAATAGGTGATGTTAAAATCTTGTGATATTATAAAACCATGGTAAGAAAATCAGTAACATCCGAATATGCCGACGTGTTCAGATTTAGTGGCGACAACTGTGTTTTTAAACATTTGCGGGGGTCATACCACAGTGTCAGCACATGCAAGGACTCCTGCAGCGTTGCTGTGATGCAACATGACTTCTGTTGGTAGGGCAGTAACAGGCGGTCTGCAAGACTTTGATACAAATGGCACCCACTCGAACAAAGAGGATCCAGGACCTTGCGGGTGTCCTTGAGCAGTGAGCCGCTGGTTATGTGGAGTGTGGTGCAGGGTGGAGGTGATGGAGGTGGAGGCCAGAGTGCCGTAGCAGCACACAGCTCTGCACCTTCCCCTGCCCACTGCTCCAGGTCACGCGCATTTCACAGAGGCGACAGCTGCTACACAAGGGGAGTGTACACACACACACACACACACACACACGCACGCCTGAGCGCATGGGCACTTCTGGGAAGTCCAGAAATAAGCCTGATTAATCCTGGTATAAAGTCACCAGGAAGTGGACTGTTCTGGTTCCACTGCACGGCTGAATGTCAAGTGCATGTCATGTGACCAAGCGCATGTGTAATCAGTACGTAACTTGTGACAGGGCAGCAAAGGTGAGGGTGCTGTCATCAGTACAGCAGCAAAGGGGAGGGTGTTCTGCACTCCAGTGAGAATGACGCTAACTAGAGTTCCACAGTCATCTCGGTCATCACAGTCTGCACAGTCAGCAGTCTCCCAAAGCAGCCTAGTTACTTCACACTCCTAATATTGCACAACCTTGTAGTTTAAAAAGTCACACAATCTTTACATAGCCACCGCACAGCCTGTGAGATCTGCAGTATATGATAACCACACAGTCTGTAATAACCACATAATCCCTGAGATGTGGCAGCTGATGTATTGAAGCAAGCACTAATGATTCAATTTGCACCTTGGCTAGCTGGATCTTATGACGGAGAGAGGCAGCTGGATTCAGGGCGTGGGAAGAGTCTGTCATTGTCTCAAACTGCTCCTTTGAGTAAAATGTGTTCATAGAGACTTGTATCCCCCCCGAAATGATTTTCATTGCGGTTTTCGCTAAATAAAATGATAGGAGATTTTAACTGAACAGTAATACCATCATGTCTGCATTCCATAACAAATGAAGCTCTCTAAAACTGCCTGATAAACTAGAAACACAAGTTTCTTCCTACTTCCCTACAGCCCAAGTCTCCTTACAGATGTATCCTGTGCTGTATTTTGGAACACAACCCATTAACATGAACCAAGGGAAAGTTCTCAATATGAACAACAAGATGTTTATATAGGAACCTGTCAAACACCTTCACCTTTAATCATGTTTAATGTGAGTTATTTGTGCACCACTGAACACAAGCCTTGGGCACCTGTGCTGGTCATTTTATTGCTCAGACGGTGTTGCCGTTGACTCTCACTAACAGAATGTGGCCTGACAGGAAAGAATGGTCCCATTAGATAAAGAGTGTGTCATGCTCTTCACTTTCTGAGGCTGTAGACTATTAGCCCGGTCTGAAGGCACTGAATTTACATCTGCTTTTAATGTAGACCCAATATGTAAACAGGAGTTAAAGCTGCTAGGCTGAAATCATTATTGAGTAATTGATTGATCATTTTCTTTTCTGAGGGACTGGTTTGCTAATTTTTTCCCCATATAGTGGTAACAGTATGCCAGTCCAGTGTTGGAAGGTTGGGCACTAGTTGGGGCTGGAGTTCATCTGCACGTCTTCAGAAGCCATGCAGAATAGTTTCCATGATTGCTGCACTTGTCTGTGTGACAAGTTATGGGTTTCAAACCTAAAATAATTCATTCAACTCATTAGGTCTCAAAAATACTCTGCTATGCTGAAATGCTTCCTGTTCATGTTCACAGTACCCATCACCTTCACAGAATCCCCGAGGGTCCCCACTGGAGAAGTGTTGCTCTTTTAAGGAAACATGGCTGCTTTTACTAGCTGTTTACTGTGTCTGAAACATTTCCAGTTAACAGTCCTTTACTTCTCTTATAATATGTAGTTTGTAATTGAAATAGGTAATCGTCTTTCTTTGGTAACACATCAATACAAAGGTTAATCTGGCCAGTCACTATAGCCTCATTGACATCTTTGTTGATGAAAAATGTCCCCATGTACACAGAAATCATACAAATGTACATCTATTATTGTGTGTGACTTTGTTGACAAGTGAAATCGCTGGTGTGAATAAAATGTTCTGTCAAGCATGCTAGAATTTTGTTGGTTTTATATCAAGCAGGTTATGAAAGAGGTTCTCTGCCCTTCATGGTAAATGACTTGACACTTTTCAGAACAGGCTGGTGTGTTTGTGCAGAGTTCTTTGTCCTGGAGCCAAGGGAAAGTACAAGGATTTGTCACAGCTCCACCCAGCACACGCCCAAGAGAACGTTTTAGGCTTATTTTCCTTGTGCTTTAGTTATTGTAAAATATGGTTGCAAAAGGAGTATGATGTCTCTGAGATTTCTACTGCAAAACATGGTCCTGACACCTCTCATCAGGTATTTAAAATACGTTACATTATAAATTGGTAGATTTGTAAATGAAAAACTTTGTGTGTGTGCGTGCCCTATGCAAATGGGTGTTTGGAGGTTACCTGTCCATTTGATCAGTCAGCCCAAGTAGTAAAATATAGAGGATTTTGTTCTCAGCTAGGGCATGTTTTACTCAAATAGCTGCAGAGACCTTCACACATACTTCTACTGACTTATTACGTTCCAGAGAAAACTCCATACGTTGACTGATTATGATTTTGTGTGTGTGTGTGTGTGTGTGTGTGTGTGTGTGTGTGTGTGTGTGGATGTGTGTGTGTGTGTGTGTGTGTGTGTGTGGATGTGTGTGGATGTGGATGGGTGAGTGAAGGTGATGACACGTGGAAGCAGGTTGACAAGCCCTGGGATTATAGAATTGTAAATTTGCAAGTTGGAGCAGGAGCCGTTGTGGATGTCTAGCAGTTTCTGCTTGATGCGTTTCTCAGGCTTGTCTGTCACTCTCAGCCCCACTGTGGTACATACTGAAGCTCTGAGGAGATGATGTTTTGTCTGAACTCATGATCTGATGCAGTTTGACTAGTGTCTACACTGACATGTAGAAGGGCTTTGCAGTTGTGTAGCAGCATGTGGTGAAAGTCTGGCCCCTCCTCCGTGGGGCTGAATGACACTCCCCTCTGTTCATGTTTCTTCTTGCACATTCTGTCTAACTACACTTTAACTTGTATGTAACTTTGGAAATTTGTATATAAATCCACCAAAATAATCAGTTGTTCCCAATCTATGCACCTATATTTTCAGCCCAATAACTAGTGGAGATAGTAGAGAGCTCCTTGTATCTCATTTCTTGTTTTGCATATTACATATACAGAAGCAGTTCAGTTGTTAAGCACATTTCCTTTCTGTTCATTTATTGTTGCAAGTTAATTTGTCCTTCATTGTCGTCTGCATGCCGTTGCGTTGCAGTAGTACACCACTAGGTGGCACAGGAGACACGGACAGATGCAGGAAGAGGCATCTTTGTGCCATGCTCGGCTATATGACTTCCTGACTTGAAGCTTCGGGTCCTCTGTGCTTTACTGAAACATGTTCAAGTTGTTCAAACTTGATTCATTTTCATATGTCAGTGCATTCTTGTGTAACAAGACTTGTCTATATAGTTTTTAATACAGATTCAGTTATTTATTAGAAGATTGTGGTCACCCTACCTCATATTTTGGTATTGGATGTATTGAAAATATTTGTACTTTTCTGTTAAAATACTTGATATTGCATTGTTCAGTGCAAGACAGTTTATGTCCATAAATTTCTTAAGCAGAGCTTAATTTGCATTGTCATGATTCAGTGACTTTTTGTTTTGCTTTTTGAAAAAGTGAAGTGAGCAAGTCTGACTCAGATTAGTAGAGGAAATGTGATGTTGGCCTATATATATGTGTGTGTGTGTGTGTGTGTGTGTGTGTGTGTGTGTGTATGCGTGTATACTGTATCATGGCACTTAGGCTACATGTTAATTGTTGTGCATGGATTCTGTGAAGGCGCTGTGACGTACGATTCCATGGTAGTGATCATTTGTGTAGGTGTTTTACAGTATGAATCATCGGCTGTTTATTTTTGGCAGGCTGTGCATGATGGCACAGATAGTGAAAAACGACACCCATCTGCTATTGCAGCATATCAAACCTTGACTGCTGTATAAGTTTGTCAATGGGGGGTTTCCCCACCTACCGTCTTCGTTGTGTCTTACAGAGTGCAGTGTTTAACCTGGAGGACGTGGAAGACCCTGGAGTGATAGCTGAAGACAGTAACGATATCTACATCCTGTCAGGGGAGCCGGCCCCAGACTTGCTGAGCCCCCCCGAGTCGCTGCTGACTGAGGCAGACAGCAGTGGGCTGGCCTCCTGGCAGTCAGAGAGCCTGCCCATGTCTCTCAGTGGCCACGACTCCTGGGCTCAGGTCGGTGCTATGGAGCCAGAGGACACCAAGAGTCTGGACAGCGCCGAGGCGGTAGCCCTGGCCGAGGAGCAAAGCGAGAACAACTCCTCCAACTCGGACATCGTGCACGTGGAGCGAGAAGAGGTGGAGATTTTGGAGGAGGGCACCGAGCCCACACAGGAGAGGGAGCTGCAGGAAAGTCTGCTCAGCATGCTGGGCACCGAGAGCGACCTCGGGGTGGACCCGGCCGAAGACACCCCACCTCCGGCAGAACGGGTCGCGGCAGTGCCAGAGTCGATGGCCCTGGAAGAGCTCGTCACTGAGCCATTTAGCAGCCTGGGTGCTACTGCGCCACCTGTCGATGTAGAACGGGAAAGCAGGCCCGCTCCGGCTCCACCTGCAGCTCCTGACCCAGAACCAGAGTCCGATCGGTCAAGCCCAGTTGAGGAGCCTCCCCGTGCTGAACCCGAGCCGGCTGTACCCCCCTCCACGCAGGAGCCAAAGTCACAGGCTGTGCAGCTGACCCCCATTTTAGCGCAGCAGCCTACCATCACCCCTCCAGCTGCAGCCCCAGAGCAGACGGAGTCTGGGGTGAAGCCTCAGGCCTCGGAGCTCCCAGTGCTGCTGTACGGTGGGGCCGCCTTGGTAGCCATTGCTGCATTATTGGCTTATGGAGTACTGACTTACAGGAAGAAGTAACAAGAATCAGTTGATCTTGACTTTATCCCCATCTCGCAGGAACCTGGGCCACTGTGCTACCTTAGGCTACACTGTGGAAAATGTCTGCATCATGAATTTAGTTTTTTTTTTTTTTTTTTCCCTCCCTGTTCTTGATTTATTATTGTAGCCGTTGTTTTATCTTTTGTTACACAGTAGTACTGTACAACTGGGGTTTTTTGAGGTACATTTTGGTGGTGACGGACTAGATTCTGCAAGATTTTTTTTTATAGATTTTAGAAGCAGACAACCATTATTCAAGGGAAATAAAGTTCATTTTGAAAACAAATTACTTGCAGTTGAAAATGGTGCACAACTCAGTCTGCCTATTTTTAAATGAATTTGATTAAGCTGAAATATTAACCTTAGTTTTATGAACCTGTCACTTTATTTTACATGGAATATCTGAGAAATTAAATGGTCGGTATGCTGTGGTTTATCCCTCCCCCACCTATTTGCGTAAGTTTCTGGTGTGATGTACTATATAGGAATGTGATATCATGAGACAAGATTTGCTGCATTGTGTAGCAGCAGCCACATTTAATAAACAAACCACAGCAGTTACTGTTTCTCAACAGTACTGTTCTATTCTACATGAGGGAGTTCTGGGTGATTTTATTTTACCAAAGCTACAAGCAGAAAAATGAGCTGATTTGACAAAATTGTAGGTCCTATTTTTCATGTCTTGCTGTCTTTTCTGAATTTTTGAGAATGCCTTTATTGCCAATCAGATTAAATTTGTACAACCATCAGGTCTTCTGAAACAATTAACTGTCCAAAATAGGAACACATTTCTACAAGTTGATGCCTGTTGGTTTCAGTCGGTCATGAAGTTCCCTTTCAATCAAAGCTTGAAATGGTAACTACCCACCATTTTATCCTGTTGCATTTTCTCTTTGGCATGTCCTGAGGTTAGAACTTAAAGCAGTGTGTGTTGTTTTATACAGAAGGTCTTGGTGATCTTTAGCAATGTGGCCTTGCCTCCCTCAGAAAAAGCATCAGATCAAATTCACCAGCACCATGGTGTAGTCAAATTGTGAAATATTTGAGTTCATGGTTCTGGAGAGACGACAATAAGGGTGTCATATTTTGTAACTATTGGATTATATGAACTTGAACTCCTCCACCTAATAGTATCACCCCCCATACCCAGGTGCTAAATGTTGGATCAGAAAGTACCCCACATTAACCAGTGCTGTGGTAGACGTGTACAATCTGACCAAATACTCCAAATGTCTAGATGGTGCTTACGCTCCCTGGCTACCCGATTCACAGGACACTTGCAGCTTTGCTGCCTGCTCTACAGGGCCATGCATCTGGGTGGCTGGCTGCTCCCTCTCATGGGCCTGGGCCCTCTCATGGGCCTGGGCCATGGAGACCTTGATGACAACTATAAAAACCATAAAGTGGTTGTTTATGGGAAGGAACTGCCACCCCGCCATCCTGTTGGGGTAAGCCATGTACAGTAGTTAGAATTCTATCTTGGAGATATTAAGGGTCTTGCATACAGATTCTTGTTTTAACTAAACTGCCATTTGTTTATTCATCTGTATAGCAGTTGACCCACTTTATTAACCCACTTTGCAAAATTGCATAAATGTTACTGATTTATGAATCCAGTAGGGGAGACCAGGGACAGTTGTAACACTTTTTGTGATTTTTCCAATAAATCAAAAACCATTTACACTGGAATAGCCAATTTGCTGTATTATGAACTTCAATGTGTCAGCTACTGAAACAATGTATATAAGTGGGTTTATGAAATATGTACAGGTTGCAAAACTTATTTACAGTTATGCCAATGTTACAACCGTCCCCAGGTACAGGGATGGTTGTAACATCAAAAATTTACTTAATCAAATAGTCAAACTGAAAATTATTTATTATTCACGTTATTGTGACTATTCATTTCTTTTTTAAATAGTTTTTAAATTTCTTTTTTAATGATTACTTTCACACCACATGACAAAAGAGGGGAAGGCTCAGGCACCACACATGTGATGGGGAGGATGCTGCAAGTGATGTGTTGGATGCCACCGTTGCCACAGTGGGTGTCGCAGCTGGAATACATGCAACTGCATTCACTGCAGCTGCAGTGGAAGATGGAACCTGTGGTGTCACTGCTGGCAGTGGGTGATCTGTGACTAGGGATGGTGCAAATTCGCTGTCATTAAAATATCTCTTTTAAAAGGCCAAATTCCAGGGCACACAACCCCTGCCTGAATATTTGATGGTGTTGCAGCCAGGGAAAAGGCACTCTTCACAATGCTTGTCAGATCATAAATGGTCATTATCACCGACTACTTGGTTCAGGGACGGTTGTAACAAGGCGTTACAATCGTCCCAGTATCCCCAGTTATGATTTCACCTCATGTGAACGAGCCTGACTGCTAGTTGGCCACATGTTAAATCATTTCTAATTTTAGCTTACAAAACAGTGATTCTAATAATACTTGTTTGGATTCATAGATATTTGATCTCAGGACAGTATCCAAAAAATACCTCTGATAGAAAAGTAAAATTTTTACCAAAAAAAAACCCCCACTTTTGGTGATTACCTTCTCTGGGAGTTTCAAATGTGGCTCCTTTTTTGATAGCAAGAAGACAGTCTAACTGAGCATGTGCAAATCACTCTAGCTCATTTCTGTTTGGAGGAATTCAAGGTGTTACAACCACCCCATGTTACAAATGTCCCTAGTCTCCCCTACCTGTGGGATGTTTTCCACCTCTACAACAATGAACACAGACACTGAAAAATTGTATATTGAAATATGAAATTTTGTTTGAGCATACATATATTTTGTAGCATGTTCCAAAACATGTAGAAATGGTATATTATGTACAATATCAATGCAAAAAGGAAGTTTTCAAAACAAAAATAACTTTTCACAAGTATCTGTTAGAAAAAGGACCGGCAAAGTGATTTCACATATAATATCACTTCCCGTTACAAATCTTTCTCCTTCTCTCAAAACACACAGAGTGATCGATCATCTCCACTAGGCAGATCAGATTATACAAGTCACTGTTTTCAAGAAGACAACCATCAGAAATAACTAACTGGATTCCTTGAAAGGAAATGCCATCATTTCTAATCCTCAAGAGCTTAATATGCACCAAAGAACCCCACGCTGGCCTAGCTGGGAATATAGCCTGAACACTAGTTTCAGACCACATCACTGCACTCATGTTACTCGTTTTTCTAAAACCATGCGGCTAAGAGAGTGCATACTGGTTCCAGAAAAAGGTGTAACTACCTTTTTAAAAATAAATAGATCATAGCAAGTTGCTTGTAACTGCAATAGATCACTTGGGCCTAGCAAACGAGACGTGCTGCATCAGGGCATAATAGAGACCCCTGAGCAGGCGAGGGGCCACCTCACACGCTGCCTTCACCAGAGAGAATGAGAGTGCCATCACTGCCTGCTCAGTCTGGACTCCAGGGACTTCCTGCAGTAAGCTGTCTATACCCTGGGAAAGATGATTCTTCCAGTTCTGAAAACAACCACAAAACAAGTTATTTAAACTTAAAGTACAATTTCACAAAAGACAGGCACCATACAGCAAACTGAGTGCTGTAACAACCTTGCATGTACAAGTGGATCGGGTTAGCTTGCCAGCACAAAGTCTACAAATATCTTGTCACTTAAAATTCTAAGTTGGTATGCTGCAAAACAAAAAGAAACAGATTTATGAACTATATTACTAAATGTGTATGCATGTACATTACTAAATCAAATGTATGAAATTACTCTGCAAAAATAGCCACTCAGAAAAGAAAAATAAATCTAATATGCATGTGATTCATGATAATATCAAACAAGCCCAAATTGCGTCAATTTTAACAGCAGCAGTCAGCATTCCTGCTGGGTTGAGACTGGCCTACTACTCATTGTAGGCCATGTGACCAGAACATTAGTACGTTTTGACTGTGTGTGGGATCTTCTTAAGATATAACTCACATTCTGGGGGGAGCTGCGGAGTTTCTTGGTCAGCCTCTCTGCAGCTTGAGAGATGATGGACTGATTGATCTCATCTGCAATCCTAATGATCTCTGCAGCCACTTCTCTTACACCCTCAATTTCCTGAGCATTTTCTACACACACACACAAAATTAGTACATCAATGGTACGTAATGCTCGAGTGTAAAAGCAGGACTGCAAGAACTTTCTAACCTGATGTCGGAGATTTATCTGCATTAAATGACATGTTGAATAATGAAATATTCATATAACATTTTGCAGCCTTGACAATTTTTTCCTCCTAACCATATTACATAATAAAATGCAGCATTACAGTTTTAATTGTCTAGGTTGCGAAAGACACATTCCAACTGCTAGGCTACAACTAAGAAAGGACATTGATGCTACCGTCCATGAAGGATCTCAGACAGTACCATCAATGAAACAGAACTAAGCTCAGCACAAAAATGTATTCAGAAGAATTGGCAAACATGTAAAATAGTGATATTCGAGCAAATGACCCAACATTCGTACCAACAATTCAATTTACTATGAATGTTAACTATTGGATAAAATATTGAATGCATGTAAGATGTAAATACATGGACCACACAATCAATTAACTTCACTACTTTTAATGAATACAATGTACAACTTGGGCTAAATGTGACTACGAATTTGCACACAAATGAATGACAAAAGACCTTGAAGCCTTCAGTGGCACAGGCAGTCTAGAAATATACTTGGGTAAAGCGTCACTCATATCACTTCATAGTGTGAAGATATTCTTTACACACACGTCCTTGTTTTGTTCGTACCCGGTAATCCAAGTTGAACTTGGGGGAAATAGTCCTGCTGAACGCTTCTCAGGGACGTCAGGGTGGAGTGTCCGTCCGTTTCTAACCCATCATCATCATAATCATCACCACCACCACCACAGTCGTAGTGTACGTGCAGACACGTCTGAACCTCCCGGTCCAGTTCGGCCAGCTCCCTGCAGAGCTCCTCGCTGCGGCAGGGCCGGTGGTGCAGGAACGTCAGGAACATCAGCGACAGGCAGTCTGGAGAAAACCCGTCCAAACTCTCATAGACCTCCATGGCACAGACGTGGGAGCCGCTTCGCTCGTTCCTCTGGAACAAATCCAGCCATACAACAGAACATCAGCTGGACATCGATACGTTGATGTTTAAAATCGGCTATATTAGCGTGTTGATATGTTTTTAAGAGTGTACGGTTATTAAAAATGATCCCACCTCGTTAACCTAACGTTAGCTAACGCAGCTATGTTAGCTAGCTGGCCAGTTAACCAAGCTAATTAACGTTAGCTAATGTAAACTATCGAGCCATTTGGTCACTGCACAATTCTAAAATGTATTTAAAACCTTTAAGTTAAAATATAAGACACTAAACACAAAAATACAGCTGTGAAACTCACCTCAGCTCCGTCCTGTGGGGTGGTGGTGAAGTAAAGCGGCTTTTCGGGGACACAACCAGGTTAATTAACCCGACATGTAGCTTAGCTGTCTAGCTAGTGGGCCGAGTTTACGCACTTCATGGGTCAGTTCCAGTTTACAAAGTTCACGGGTGAGAAAGCACGAAAGATAAGCGCACTCCGTTAGGACAGGAGCGATACACGCCGGTACGTCGAGTGTTTGTGTACCTCGCTTATATAGACGTCGTGACGTGACTGGAGTGAACCATGTCGGGTTGGGGATGCGTAGAACGCAAAAATGTTTAAGATCAGTTTCCCCAACAGACATCAAGACGATGGAGATGGGTCTATAGATAGTCAGGGATTAAAATTCCGACACGCCACATGTCCAACAATTGTGGGTTTTGTTTGTTTGTTTTGCCTACCTCCATAACAAAGTTAAAAGAAGTGGTAAGGTGCTATTGGAAATCCCCCCCCCGTTGACTTCCTTCAACGCGTCATGCAACTTACGTAATGCATCAATTATGGGCATGGTGTCAATAATTTTCAATATACCATTTAAAATGTTTATTTACACGAATAAAAGCCATTCAAGTAAAAATTTATAAATTAAAAAAGCAATTATAGAGCTTCTAGACTAGAAAAATTGAGGCCGAGTTATTGCTGAACAAACCCCCCCCCCCAAAAAAAAATAAAAAAATCCCATCTTCACACTTGTTGGTTCCATGGATTCCAGGAGTCCAATTCTACACGAATTAAAAATAAATTAAAAAAAAATTAAAAATTTAAAAAAGTCAGTGCCCAAGGCCACCAAAGCTCATGGAGCGAGCTTTAGTTCGTCCCACTAGCCTCCGTCCTGGTCTAGGAAGTGTGTCCACATGAGAACTGGTCTGTCTAGCTGAGAGAGGTGACTGCTGGGGCAATGTAGCTGCTAACCGAGCCTCCTGAAGTTCCCTGGCAGTAAAAGATTCAACAGAATTAATCCAGGATGACTAATCACATCTAAACTGTTCCATAATGCATCACAACAGTGCCCTCTGATGGCAGACACACTTAAATCCAGCCTTTTAAAAAATGATACTAATTTCAAGGCAGGCATAGCCCAGACCCTCACCTCTCCAGCATGGCTGTCCTGAACTTCTCCACATTGAGCTCTTTGCGCAGCTGTGCAGCTAGCTTTGCAGATCTCTCCCTACATAGCACTGGGTGCCTGCACAACACAGATGCAGACGGCCTCTCTGCGGGATCAGGGTCGAGCATCATCTGTCCAATATAGGCAGCATATTCATTAAGGTTTATAATTCATGAATCTCATTACCAATAGTTTATGTTGAGCCTGAGCCAAATGGCATAAACATAACAGGCATCTATTAGAATGGCAGTATAGTGTCCTTAAACTACAATTACTGTGTTGCACCTGTACAAGGTTGTTTAAGGGAGCAGTCAGGTCTTGGGGCAGGCTGGGCAACTCTGCCTGCCTGATGCGGTGCCATTCATCTCCATTCTGAGGCAGCGGGGCTGCTCCTGCTGCCAGCAGCACAGTCAGGCCCAGGGCAAAGATGTCTGCCTTGGGCAGATGAGTGTAGTCCTACAGGACAAGCAGAGGCCACATACTGTAAAATTACAGTACACAACACTCATACATCTACTCAAGTGTCAAAAATTTAGCAATGAAGCATCAGGTGACTATGGCCCAGGTGACTATGACCTTCAGAAAATCTATTGTAGTATAAAGATCATAAAGCAGAATCAGAAATGAACAGCCATATGAATTCCTTTGTAAGTTTACCACTGCCTATACTAAATTTCCGATTTGCTCTGACAAAATGCAAGATGAGGGCTCAGTATGGACATAAATTGTTATAAGGGATTTGGAAGGCAATCAGACAATAATCAGTTGTACCTCTTGCAGAACTTCACGGGCCAGGAAGCGGCTGTCGCCCTCCTCTACCTGAGGACTGGAGATGGATGTGACATGACCCAGGTCACCTGTGACGACAAAAGTGTAGACCTGACCCGGTTACAGACTGCTTAATATTAGTAACAATGCATGATTACACAGCCACCATAAGCACATTCAGAAATTCAGAGAATTACCAATTTTATAAACTATCCCTGATGAAGGGTATCTGTCCTCTTCCTCTTCGCTGTCACCCGCTTCACTGATGCTGGAACTGGGCCGATGGCAAACAAATATGTTGCCTGGACAGGAAAAAAAAAGCACATGTCCTACTCTGCAGAAATACAAATGGTTACACAACAGGAAAGGAGTCCTGAAGGACTAAACAACTGACTGGGTTTGATGTCCAGATGCACCAGGCCTGAGGTGTGGATGTATTTAAGCCCCATCGAGACCTGAAGCAGTAGGTTCCTCAGCTGTGGCTCCTGAAAGATCTCTCCCTGCTCTTCATTCAGAGTGATGACATCAAGAAGACTCCCACCTATAAAAATTGGCCTTAAAAAAATAAAAAATAGTGCACGTAGACAAAGTCTACAACTTGATGCTATAGCAACTGTACCAAGCAACTGTCATACCATCACAGTACTCGTTCTGAATGATCATGTGGTCGTCCTCAGCCCAAGCAGAGTAGTACTGTACAACATGTGGGTGATGTCCGAGCACGGCATGGGCGTACACCTCTTTTAAGGCCAGCTGTCTGCATCCAAAACAAAAAGGCATGAAGGCATCCTCACACAGACACTCATCTACTTAACACCAGTGGACTTGGACAGTGCAGCAGTTTGTACGGACACCTCAGTTATTACACCTCTTTTTTGGCATTACGGGGGCCCGGCAGCTGTGACTCACTCGTTGGCGGAACCCGCTAGCGGCCTGCGCAAGCGCTTGACTGCATACATGCATCCGTCCAGCCTCTTCACGCAGCAGTACACGGCGCCAAACTCGCCCACGCCGATCCGGCCCAGCTCCAGGAACTCGCTTTCATAGCGTGACAGCATGAGGGCCGGCACTGCTGGCCTCTGAGCGCAGACAAATGGAAGACCGGGTAAAGGAACAGGGGAGAGACCTAATAATGTGATTTCGCTGTAGACGGCTGGCCTTTGTAGGCCAGCAGCAAAGGATGCTAAAAAGATACCCTGGGGAACTGATGGGATGATGGTTTCCAAACACTGCACCATCATTTTAACATACCTTTGATGGGAGGAAGTAACTTTCATCTTCAGATGAGTTATGACTCTCCTTATACCTGATCAGATAAATGCAGATTTTAATATGGAAATCATACAACACCCTGCAAGCTGAAGCAGTGCGCCTAAAAATGTCTGCCAACAGACACGAGACGACGGCGGTACCTGTACCCATCGTCCTCATCATCACAGTCGCTCCTACAGTTTTTCCTCTTGTAGTGTTTGCTGCTCCTCCGTGCCGTGTCTGGAGTGAAAGGATTAATGTTGACAGCAGGGGCACGATCGCAGGCACCAGGCAGGCCCGAGACACTCCGGCTGTGTCGTGGCCGGCTGCTCGAATAGGGCAGGGCTGACTTTGACAGCAGACTCTGAGGGAAAACAGCAGCAACTGTTCACATCCATGACCTGCAGCTGGCCTGAAGGTACACACAGAGTGCTACTTCACTACCTTAGGTGTGCTGGGGGAATCACAGAGTCGGAGCTTCCTCCATGCAGCATATGGTATGGGTGAGCTTGGAGCGGACGGGGACACCGTAACACTCCAGGCACGGTGGCGCTGCACTCGTGGGGTTCGGCAAACGGAAGAGGGGCTTTGTTGCGGAACGGTTCTGGGTGCCCAGTCTTCTACGCTGCTATCACTGCTGTCCTCCTCCCCATAGCTGGAGAAGTTCAAACGCTGCTGCATAGCCTTCTCGTTCATTCCCGCCATCCCTGTCCAGTAGGCAAGAGGGCCCTCATTTCCACCCTCTCAGATTTACTTTGATAACCATATGTCATTAAGCTAAAACTGATATGCATTCTACCACACACTTGAAAATCACTTTTAGTTATTTATTCATTTAAGGAAATCCTTAAATAGGACTCTGGGATTTGGACACTTCACTAAGGGGAATTAGGCATCTCTAACTACAAATCCATAAAAATTAAGAAAACGGTCACATCTTTATGGAGGTGACTGTTTGGTACCGTTTAGGAGCTTAAATGTAAGATTATCATATCGGAATCCATGAAATATGCACTGTGAAACTTCGAAGACTCACCGGTTCTGGATACTGGACCTTACGGTAAGAAGCGTCTCCCACGCTTCTATTTCGCACGTTAGGCTATGATTTCACTAACACGTTTCCAGCCAATCACCCTTTCGACCCACTTTGGCGAATGGGTTCATTTCACAGATGAATTGGAGATGTTTGTTGCGGCAGCCAAGTATTTAAGTCATTGGCTTGTTTAATCGCAAACCACACCCATTCAGCCAAAGGTTTTCCATTTCTTTAAATTAGGTATGTCTTTTAGAAATATTTTGCAGTCTAAGAAATATTTTGCATGAAGTGTTGGACGATTTTTGCTGACTTTTCTAATCCAGCAGGAGCAATTATTTTTCCCTTGTAGTTAAACACGACTCTTATTTAAAATTATATTACTTATAACGCGTACACTGCGCTGCGTAAGGTGAGTGGGAGGCGTGGCCGAAATCTAACACGTGAGCGGAAGTGTGTGACGTCATCAAAACAGTGCACATCTCCTAATCGCACACGGGCTCTTCCTCTTACTCGACACGTACATCAAACCTTTGTAGCTATGATTTATTTCAGAGGAAGAACTAGCTATTTCTATTCTGCGCGAATTATTTAAGACGATAGATACCGACGAAACGACTTTTTCCCCCTCTCTCTCTTGGCAGCACAGGACGCGCGATGGTGGAGCAGTCCGATCGTGCTCCGCTGCTCGACTGGGAGGAGGTTCCCCCGGCCGAACCGGCCCCCGCGGTTCCGTCTCCCCAAAGGGAGGACCCTTTAGTCGGCGATGCACCGCACTGCCGTCCGCCGATCAGAGATGGCGCAGATACGGGCTGGGGTTCGACCTCAGGAGGAGGAGGTGGCGCACCAGCTGTTAGAATCACACGCTCTCCTCCAAAACGGGCCGGGCCAGAACGGGATGCTTCGGCCACCGACGAGGAAGGGGACTGCGCCTTCCCTGGACTGTCGGTTAAAGAGCGCAGGATCAGTGAATGGGAAGAGAAGGACCAAATAATTGCTGTGTTCGTGGTCACGTTTGACACGAGATCGGGTGAGCGGTAGTACTCCCCAGTAGTGTATGGGAACACGCGTGTGCATCAGGACAGATATTAGATTACACACTTCAAAAGCTCAGTGGCTTCAAGGCTTATATTTCACAAGAGCTAATATTTGTTCTGGGTTTCTTCTCTCTCAAATGCTGTTACTTGTACCATAAAAGCTGTTGATAGCAAGCGAGTTTGTTTAGACGAAACACCCAGAAAATTTTGAGAAGAATCGGTATTTGGAAGATGCTGTCATTTGGATCACTTTTTTTTTCATCAAGAAGTGAGTTTAGTGAGAGTTTTGTTACTCACCGCGGTGACTAATACACTCTCTGACTTCCCCCTTTTTAATAGTACGTGTTTATGACACAGTTTAAGAAAGGAACATTTGAGGGTGAGGTACTCCTTGTGCCTTAATGCAAGAAGCATTAAGAAAGAGTGACCGCATCTTGGACCTGTACTTATGCAGTGTTGCTCTCCTAATGGTGTCATCAACAGGAAACATGGTGGAATGGTGTTTACCTGAGGATATAAACCTGGATGGGGTGGAGTTCAAGTCTATGGCCAGCGGGTCTCACCGCATCGCCAACGATTTCATGTAGGAATCGGATTTGAGATAAGAAAATTATTTAGTACTAATAATTATATATATATATATATATATAAAGTTGTATATCAAGACTTGTACAGTATTCTGTATATACACAGGGAATTATATAGTATTTTTTTCTGTGTGTGTACAATGGTGTAAGATGTGTGTATATATAGAGTCTAGTTAATTTTCTACCTTACAAAGCTATTTTATTTTTTACTGTATTTTTAGATATTTCCGGAAGGGCAATTACTTTGGGCTGGCATGCTTTGCCAACATGCCAGTGGAGAGTGAGCTAGAGAGAGGGGCACGAATGAAGTCTGTTGGTATTCTGTGTCCCTCTTACACCCTGCTCTACCGGTATATGCACTTCCTAGAGAACCAGGTCAGGTAAGCACCTGTAAACAACCACAGTTTCCTTCCCAGGAAGGTTGCCAGTCTTCTGGGCTATGGTAAGATTTTGGACCATGTTTAGAGGTCCGGGTGAGATGAACGAATCAGATCTGTTTTTGTGTTGCTTATCTGAACAAAATTCTTGGAGTATCCTGTTGTGTGTGTCATCCCTTCATGCGCTTTCTGTTTTTCTCTGTGAGCACCTCCATCATGAATACATAAACAGCCTCATCTCTGTTTATGTATTCATTATATTATCATGTATTTAGCATAAGCTCTGAGAGACGAGTGATGTCATGAGATCTTTTGACTCATTTAACTACATGACTCTTTTGAATCAGGGAATAACGCTCCATCTGTGTAGTGTGCAGATGCCATGTGAAGCCACATCGCTGTTCTTTCAAGCCCTTTTTCAGTGAAACGTTAAGCTTGTTGTAGGAGCACTATGAATATTTATACTATGAATACTCATATATATGAATATGAATATATATATGAAATATGAATATATTTCATATATATATATATATATATATATATGAATATATATGAATATATTTATACTATGAATACGAGAGATCCTTGAGGTCATCGAATCGTCTTTTATTAGACGTTCCGAGAACTAGATCTAAGCGTTGGGGTGATCGGGCTTTCTCTGTAGCTGCACCCCGACTTTGGAATAATCTTCCCTTAGATCTTCGGTTAATTTCTGATCTGAAACCTTTTAAATCTAAGCTTAAGACTTTTCTGTTTGAACAGGCTTTTAATACCATGTAGTGGACTGATTTTGAGAAGTATTCTGACAATACTTCCGATGTATGCATTCCTGATGTTTTTACTGTATATTAATGTAATTTCATTTTATTGTAAAGTGCTTTGGTCACCTTAGTTGGTTGTTGTAAAGCGCTATATAAATAAATAAATCAATCAATCAATCAATCAATCAATATTTGATCCCAATACTGAATATTGATCTGAATGTTCATATTTGACTCTAGGCACCAGCTCCAGTGTCCGGGGCAGTACTCCCCTCTAGAGGCATTTTATGAGGATAAGAAGGCCGTTCTTCCCTCTGGAGGGAACGGCCTGGTCACAGCCTGCCCCACCAGTGCCCTGGGGACCATGGTGAACCGCTGCATGCATCCAGAGATGAAAGTAAGAGAACATGGAAGTCCTTTACCTAATATTACATTTCCACCAAATCAGCTGTTAGTCTGACCTTGTGATGAAAATTGCAAGTTGTCCCACAATTTATAGATCCTGATTTACTCAACACATTTTATTGTGGACTGTTTTTATAAGCGTAGAAAAAAAATCTGTCTAGTCAGCGCAGACAAAGCACGTTTCTTCACTTTGCCCAGGGTGCAAATTTGATTTACGGCCACATTTCTTCTATTGTGAAATTAGGAAGATAGTTGTTTTGTGGCTTGGTAACATACCCTTTCTGTGTTTCTATAGCCTATTGCAGTGGTAGAGTTTAACTGATGCACTGCAGGCTGTTCGTCATTAATCTTATGACTGTCTCTTGGGTGTTAATGCAAGGGCACTGTCTCCTCACACAGACACTCAAATCACATTTCTGCTACATTCTGCTGAATGTAGTTCATCCTTTTTGTCAGTGAGCTTGAATTTCAGATTATTCAAGATGGTCATCTCTGTCCACTTCCTGTCAGATCACACATCCAGCAGGCTGCATGTCCCAGTTCATCCGGTTCTTCGGCGAGCAGATCATGGTGTTGTGGAAATTCGCCTTGTTAAGGAAACGCATCCTCATCTTTTCCCCACCGCCGGTGGGCGTGGTCTGTTACCGGGGTGAGACACGAGAGATCAGTCACACAACAGTCCCATCTGCAGATCAAATGAACGTGCTAATAGATGCTATGATATTTATTAATATGCAGATTTTCAATGTACAGGCAACTGAATGTTTGTTAATTCATGTATGTCGCATTTTGCACACACATCCTGTAATTCGTTGACTTTGTCATTTTAATAGTTTCAGTGGCACATGCAGACCTGTGTGGGTTTTTTTGTTAGTTTTTTTGCAGCATGTGATTAGCCTTGTTCCTGTTTCCCATTTCCCCTATGGTGCTCCCAGTGTACTGCTGCTGTTGCCTGGCTAATGTGTCCATCCCCGGGATTGGAGTCTCCATGCCAGAGTTCCGCCCCTTCTTCTACATCAATGTGGCTGACATCACGGCTCTGGAGACGGAACTGTCTTATGTAGCTTGTGAGTGGCTCTGGATGGTTCAGCAAAAGAAAAGAGACTGGGGAGGGAATCTAATGCAGAACAAGAATGTTAAAGCTATGCTCATGTGTGTGTTCATCAGAGACAGACACTGTAAAGACACCCAGTTATTCAGCTCTCACTTGTCTTCCTTTTCCCAGTGATGGTCTTCATAGAAAATAAAATTTAAAAAGTAATTTGTAGACAAACGGAAACATGCATTCCTTATATTTTGTATATATTATTGCCAACATACCTGTTCTTGTTCTTTTGAATGACATCACACAGCTCAATTTTTAAAGCACTTTTTTAATCGTTTCTGTTTCCTTATATATGCGTGCGTTTGTCTAGGCACCACAGAGAAGATCTTTGAGGAGAAGAAGGAGCTATATGATGTCTACATTGATAACCAGAACGTAAAGACACACAGAGAGAGCCTGCAACCCCTGCTCCGAATCAACAATGCTGACCGGGAGAAATATCGCAAGCTCAGTGAACAGAGGTACCGTACAACTCAAATCTTGTAAACTGTTACGCTTGTAGTGTACTTTCGATATCTTATGTATTTGGTCACTACAGCATGCATAATGTAGTTCAAGCATTCAGATAAGGCAGAAGGCTCTTCTTTGCATAAATTGTCATGTATAATGTTCAACAGTTAGACAAGAAGACCTTTAATATTTCTGCATTGGATAATGAGGGCAGCATTGTTACAGTCAAGCATATCCGGATGTACTACAGATCTATAGTCATGTGTGACTGCATGGTCGGTAATTCTGTTGAGGACACTGACTGCATTCAACAACAACACAAATTAAACTTTAACTTGCAATCATGTGATGGCCACAACCTTTACTGTGCAGACAGCTGCTGCTGTATTCTCAGGAGGTGAATGGAGACTGCACCTCAAACGAGGAAGACCTCTTCATTCTGTAAGTGACGTGCACGTCTTGCTGTGGTCGGAGCTGAATATCTTCATTTGTTTATACTTAAACTTATCGGTTAGGTTAAATTAGGACACGAGACTATCTGGAAGTCTGTGTGTCTGCATGAGCTAAACCACTGGCCTGTGGCTAAACCACACAGCACTAAGGGCATAGCACACTGGCTAAGCAAAGCCAGGGCTCTTCTTTTTGCTCTTCATTCTGCTCTTCCTGGTGTAGGCATGACAGAGTCTTCTCCATCTCCCATTTAAGATTGAGGATAAAGAATATGACCATTTTTTTTACTTTATAATATAAAAATTAACTGCATCAAAGGAGGTCTGTCTCAAGCAAGCACTGACTGGCTGACAGTAGTGCGTGGCCTTAAAAACCCTGCACGATTCTCTAAAGGCGGCACTTCCTTGTCTTATTTGATTGGTCCCAAGTTTTTATGATTGGCTTGCTCCAGCACTGACATCAGCATGTGTTTACCTCATATCTCCCTCACAACATGGGGAATTAGCTTGGCATGTTCCTGGTGCCCAAGACACACACACACACACACACACACACACACACACACACACACACATTCACTTTTGTATACACTATGTAAAATATATAAACATTCTGATTAATATTCCACAAAGCATGCTAATTTGCTATGCAGAATTTCTGCTGGCATATGACAAATATTACATTACATGACATTTAATATAGACTGACCAAATATGAACAAATCTGATATGGTGCTGGCTGATATTGAAAAAATTCAATATCTCAGTATTTTCATGGTACCATAATATCTGTTATTGACCAGTGCTAGTAATGGTCCTGAATGGCAAAAAATAAACGTGACAAAGCTTGATTAGAACAGACCGTTTTGTTCTCAGATATAACAAATCTTATACAGTGTTACAAAATTTACTTGACAAGAAATCACATTCCTTAAGAGGAAACCTATGTTTATAGTGCATTTGGGGTGTTTAAAATTGTGCCAGAGATGCAGGAGATTTATTTTGTCCATGAACTATCATTAAATACACGTTATTGTGTGAGACTCAATACACAGAATGCTGCCCCACAGAGCTGTAAACACCAAGAAATTATTTACCCAGAAATGTCTAGTACTGAGAGAGTGCAGGGCAATTAGCAATTTCCTGCAATGCTACTGACTTTTATTTTTGGATGCATTATTGATTCCAATTCTAAAGCAGACAGTGTGTAAGGAATCCACCCGTACCCCCATGCCAGGTTCTTTATGGAGCAGAACAACCGCATTTTCCAGACCCTGTCGGAGATAGCAGGCAGCGCTGATCCCACACTGACTGCTGAGCATGTGCGGGCCATGGGCTTGGACCCACAGGGTGACCGTGGTTTCCTGGTGGACCTGCTGGAGGTCTATGGCATCGACGTCATGCTGGTTATCGACAATCCCTGCTGCCCGTAAGGCCAGAGAGACTTCTGCTCTCTCCTCCGCTCTCTCCTCATATCTCTCTCTCTCTCTCTCTCTCTCTCTCTCAACACTCTCTCTGGAGCCCCTAACCCACCTTGGCAGGAACACACTGGCTGACTCGCTGCTCTCCTTTCTGTTTGTCTTTCTTTCTCTTCCACTGGCCTGGCCCCGGTGCCTCAGGAGCCAGTACTGAGCCCTGGCCGCAACGCTGGATCCCCTGTCACTGCCAACGGCCCAGGGCACTATCCCTCTGCAGGCATTGGTGCACTCCGCTGCCTTTACAGCCCTTCTGATGTCTGTTGTCTGCTTGTGTGTCTGTGCGTGTATGCTCTACATCCTTCCCAGGGTTTCTTTCACTGCTATGCGTGCTTTCACATACTGAAAAAAAACCCACTGATCTCCGTGCCTCCTTGTTCCCAACCGTCATTGTGTGGCGCTGAAATTGTGACTCTGTTCTTCTAGCCAGCAGTGTTGTGGGGAACTAATGTAAAGTCCCCTGCTGGGTTTCCGGTGTGTTTCACCTGGACCACACAGACTAACGGTGGAGCCGTGTGCACCCGTGTGCAGTCCTGGTCTCCTGTCGGGTGGCACAAGGCAAATGTCAAGACCGCATCTGCTGCACAGCGGCAACACAGCCGAATTCTGGAATAACCTGTCTGAAAGCCTGGCTAGAATCTTTGTATTGGGGAAGAAATGACATATTTCTCTGCAGTATTTATTTAACTTACTTATGAGTGTCACTCATTGTACGTGGGGCACCAGGATATGCCACAAGCAAACTTTCACTGTGAAAGTTTTTCACTTTTTTTCTTCTCCTCACAAAAACAGTGTCCATAAGGTCGACTGTATTGGCTTCTCTTTCTACATTGATGTTTATTGTCAGTCATTATGCCTGGACGTATTGTACAGACCTCACATTGTGAGGAACAAAGAAAACATGTAAGCACAGAAATGTATGTGTGCACATAATATATCGGAGTCCTAAAGAATCCTTCAGAAAGGCATCAGTTGGGTGTCTCAGCGGGTCTCCAGGACCACAATGACTTTTGGCGAGGTCTGGCTCACTTTTTGTTCATGCTGTAAATCAATCGTTATGGAGGACAGACCTTTCTGCTACTGTATTGTTCCATTACACATTTCAAACACCTCTTCAAATGTGAATCATACTGAATCCCTGAAATCTCTAGAGCTGGCTGCCCTGTCTGTAGCCTCAGAAGACGTGGCTAAACATGGCAGATTCCATTATTTCAACAACGGCATGAGACTGAACCTTTATAAGCCACTTCACTGATCATCTTACTCACTTTTTCTGTTCAGGCTCATCAGGTGTCTCTGTTCTAGAGTCCTCAGTTGGACCCTTATGACTATCATAATCTTATATATGATATGATCTATGGATTATTGTCTTAACACTAATGACACAGAGGACAGGTGTTTATGTATTTGTGCTGTACAGGCCTTTATACTCTTGTCACTAATGGTATTGATTGTAAGTTATTGTACATTTTTTCCTGCACCATGCCACGCACATCTGGTGCATATCGACATGGATATGTCTGGTGATGCTTTCAAGTTTTCATTTCAATCTCGGGGGAGGAGATGAATGTGATTCTGTCCAGAGTTCTCAGTAAATGCTGCATTATTCTTTAAAGCTTTCATTGACTGTATTGTATGCGTAAGCTTGGGCTTTTGTGTTTGAAATGCATTTGCGATTGGCAATGCTATTTTCAGGCACTTTTCAACAGAGCTAGATTACTGGGTCTGTGGATGCTACCTAGCAAGATAAGATTGTGTGTGTTTTCATACCACCATTTTATCAATTCGATTCTGATGACCCTGGATTGTGGAGCCAACACTGTTAGTCATTGCATGGCTGTGAGGGTGAAAAGCCCTTAACTAGTCCTTACCCATCAAAGACTCCATTGTTTTGATCGAGCCTTGGTTGATGTATTTCCAATTTGCCCATATTTCAGCAATGGCCGTTCGTTTAAGTGAGATCTTTACTGGGTGACAATTATTCTCGTGTGGAACGGAAGACCCTACACACATATATGTTCATTAATGACACTGACTTCTCGAAACAATTATGTTCTATTCACAAAAATGCTATAGGTTTTCAACCTGTGCAATAGTTTCTTATGTTAATGAGTGCAGGCACTTATTTGACAAAGATGAAAGGAGAGGGTTCTGAGCTTTCTTTAAAAAAAAAAAAACATGTAATTGAAAATTTCAGTTAACATGTAACTGCTGTGAAATTTTGTCAATAGATGTTGAGACTGAAATGATGTGATCGTTTCCTCATTTCTCTGTCTCTCATGTTCTTAGCAAACTTTCCCCCTCTAGCTTTACATGTTCGACTTAACCATGTCGTATCTTTCTGGGGTCATCCGTGTCCAGGAATGTACAACACGAAGCCATCTAACATATTTGCGTAGGTGGAATTCTCACACATAAGGATGCTTAAACAGTGTTTTTGGTTTGTGTTGACTAAGCAACAGTGACTGGCGCGCGCACACACACACACACACACACACACACATTCTCTGGAGGAATGTTGAGTTCTACTCAACTGACTCTGGCAATAGTTGAACACTTCCCTGTCACACCACAGACTGCAGCAGCATGTGTCTTGGTCTAAAGCCACTGGATCTTATTTACTGCCATTTTGAAATAATAAACATTTCTGTTTACTGATTTATATTTTACTGGTGACATTACTTTTGCATTTTCGTATGCTTATGTTTTAATACAAGTTAGTCTAATATGTTTTCACTGTAAAAAGTTTACGGTATAAGCAGTTTCAAAGTGAGGTTTCGACTTTTCCTTTCATCAGAGTCCTCAGAGGTCTCTGACACGATCAGATGCCTGCTGGGAGATTCTGTCTTCATGACCTTGGTACATACTAGTGTACAATATGTAACATACATGAATGATGTTTTCTATACAAAAAAAACCATATTCATCTTTCAGGATAAGTATTAACACCACTGAAAATTCCTTACAGACAGGTCATAAGGCTGTGATGGTCTGGAATTAACATCTTAACAGAGAAAGTTAACTAAGCCAGCGAGCCAGGTCTGTCTTCTCCCTCACATGGGAGTCGGCACGGCCTTCAGTCTTCCTGGGCCAGCTCCTCTCTGCGCTCTTTACTGCAAAAGAACCTCAGTTTCCGTGGCAACAGCCTCACTTCCACTGCCATGGCCTCAAATTCTTCATTGTCAATGTCGTAAAAGCCAGCGCCCTCCTGTGGAAAGGAGCAGCATAGGAATGAACAGGAGGGGCTACCAAGAGATGACACAGGACTACTCCAACATAAATTTACAATAGATTACAGTGCTAGAAAATACATTTATAATACTTGAAAGTCAAAATCTTCTTACATGGGGCAAATTGAGATGGCAGACGCTGGCCTCTGTCTGAACTGCGTTTTCTGTGCATGTCAGTGGTTCATCAGCTTTCTTAGTCCTGCCACAATCGCACAAATCAGAAACAGATCATGAGCCACCAAAATAATTAACAGGAAGTCATCAAATATGCCCTGTGAATTCCTGTTATAATTTTTACACAATCCAAAAAAGAAAGACTTACCCAGCAATGATGAATTGGCCGACCCCAAGAGTGTCTGGTTCAACAGACAGCACCAGGGAATCATCTTCACGCTGTCGGAAGGAGGTGAAGAGAATATGTGCAGATTGTGCAGTCTATGCATTTATGAACATGTTTAAAAATCACTGCAGAAAATACTACTAATAAAAAAAAACTCACTCTTTTTACAGGGTTCCTGTTGTGTGTGCTTATTGTGAGCTCCATGGTGGAGATCTGTTTTTCTTCCCAGCTCTCTGGTTCCACCTCTACAGGGGGCTCTGGAACAATCACGAAAACACAAGGACCATAATGACATTTCAGCATATGATAAAAAGCCTTTCAGCATATGATAAAAAAATTAATAAATAATTGCAGATCAAATCATTGCAACTCCACCTTCCCTCGGAGGCCTCCAGTAGTTTTTAAGCCTGCGGTAAATGCGGTAGAGCAGGCTGGGTCGTGAGGGCGTATCAGTGGGGGGTTCTGGAGGCCGAGGGACAGGATGCAAATATGAGAGTGAAGCATGACGAGTCTGTGGCCACTCCTAAAAATACAGGACATCAATTCAGTTGCTTTGGCATTCAAATCAATATATTTATTAAATGTATCATCAATTACACACCATACAACACCCACCCTTAGTGTACTAAACCAATGTGCAGCTCGAGTCTTCAATGGACCAAGGTACCAATATCTTAACGAGAAGCAGAAGAAAACACATTTTTAAAGAAAGACAGTTTTAAGACATATTTATGTACTTCAAAAATACTGTCAGTGTTTCCATACATTGTTCCTACTCTAACGTGGAGAACATACTTGCTGATGGAAGATGCAACGTCACGGAATGCCCCCCAGCGTAAACCCAAGAGTGCGAAGACAGGTTGCTCCTTGCCACTCTGACCAACAAAGACCAACAAAATAAAGACAAGATAAGAGAGAGACATGCTTACGAATGACCCTTGACCCTTATGACAGCAGACTATACCTGTATTTGCAGGACATCCAGTGGCACCGTCTCCCCTTTCAGAATGGACAGCGTGGCTGAAGTGATGCGTCTGAAAAACACATTTATATTTGCACAGTTGATTCTGTTATTTGTACATCATGGGCTGACACACAAGTGGTATCAAATAACCAAACAAAGCAAATTAATGCTAAAGACTCCAGAGCTTATTTTCATTTTGACAGAGACAACCCAGCTCATCCGGGGTTACACCTGATAAACTGAATTGCAAAAATAATAGGAGCACTTACTTTACTTTGTCATCTGTGGCTAGATGCAGGGTTTTGCTGAGGGAGTTATGAGAGCCCAGCGGAATAAACCCTATGGGCAATTTACTGAAAGCTTCCTGAGTTTGAACAAAAGAGCACATAAACGGGTGTATATCTGTACATACTTATAACAGACAAAGGTAGCTCTATCATTACTACATACCTCATCAGTTCTTCGGAGCAAGCCGGTTATCACCTGAACAAAAAATAAGTCATGAAACCACCACCACAGGAGGTTTACATGAACAGTGTCCTTACAGTAGAACTACACTGTACCTCCTGTAATGTTCCATCACCCCCAGCAACAATCAACATGTCCGTGTGTTCCAATAGTTCCATTAGCTTTTTTGCCTGCCCTTCATAATCTGTCTATAAAAGAGAATTGCATATTTATTGTGAATAATAAATATCTGAATTAATACATTTACAAAGATACAGAAAGTCACACTAAATAGCTATCTCCAGTACCTTTACAATTTTAACCTCCACACCAGCAAGGTGCAATATGGGAGCTGCATTCTTCTCAAAAAGACTGTTGGCTTTTCTATGGGAGAAGATTTACAGCATTTTACTTACAGTAGCGACAACACAAAGTTTGACTAGCAAATCAAAGCAGAGCTTTGATCATGAGTGTACTGATAAAAAAAATATGAACTCTCACCCTCTGCTTGCTGCAGGATTCAGGATTACTGTGGCCTTCTTTACCTCCTCCTGAGGACCAATTAATTTCTGGCCAAATTCCTGTGAATTAACCAGTGCTACAGTAAGCTTTAGAACACTATCATGACATACATATACTGGTCTGCATTTTTACAATCTAAGCCAGTTGTGGCCAGCTTTGGTTCTTGAAGACCAGAGTCCAGCACATTTGAATGATTTCTGTATTCAAACATGTCTGATTCATAAAATCAGTTTGCTACAAAGTTTGTGCTGACGCTGGGCTGGCCCTTCAAGACCTGTGCTGAACTTTCCTATACACATGACACATAGGTCCTGAATATTAATCTAATTTAAAAAAACATGACCAACCCTGGCCTCCTGACAAGCCTCTCTTCGCAACACGTTGTCACTAAGGAAAAACATGACAGCTGTGAATGCAATAATGTATAACAGTTTATGTAGCCTGCCAAAGTTCCATAGGACAGCTACAACCTGAAATGTTATCAGAAAAGCTATAGCTAATAATTACACAGATCACCCCCCTTAAAAAATCAGCCTACACACAAGTACTTTAAGCGAGACCGAGATACTAAAGTCTTGAGTAATATTTGATGGATACAGGTGTAGTAAGAGATGAGAAACTGGCACTAACCAGTGCTTTCCATACAGCCAATGCCCGCCGTAGGACAAAACACATACAGCAAACGTAGACTTCTTCCAATGGTTTCTTAAAGTCCGTACCACTTTCATAACACGGGCCATAGTCGTGATAACAAATGTTCTATACCAGCGAGCTATCAAGACAGATAAACAAAGGAACCATGTAAAATAATGTAAAAGCAAAGCTATCTAACCCACTGCAGCGTTGACATTCTTCAGAAAGCATGATGACCGGTGCAACGAACATTTCTGTCCTCCCACGCAAAGAGAAAACTCGAGAAACAAACAATAAAATAAACAACTTACAATAGAATAGAGTTAATAATGTTGTAATAATTGTGTAGATACAAACAGTGGCAGCTTTTTGTAATTTTAGGTTATTTAATGGGAAATAAGCAGCCTAGGATGAATGTCAAATGTACAGTTGCAGGAGGGAATGAAATGTGGGGCGGACCGGTGTGAACAGATCCGTGAACTCTGTGGCTGGAGCGCTTCTTACTTCAGCGATTTCTGACGTGCAGAAAAAGGCATAAATTAGTCCACGTAAAAGAATGACCACTGTCAATTCCTATATCTTTTATAAATTTTAAGCATAACTAGATATCTTCTAACTTGGCTAGAGACCTAGCTGTCCTAGCTAGCTTAGAGAGCAGGGGCATACCAACATGCAGAATAAACCAGCTAACCTGTGCCGTATTTAATGTATCTAATGGGTCGTTTTTGTGTAAAATTCCCAGTAAAGAAAAATGGAGGTCGAAAGCTTCGTTTCCAAGACTCTTGAACTCTTACAAGAAGAAAAAGGGGCTGAGGTAGAAGAAACTAGGTAAGCTTATTCAGACATGCGGTGGACTTGGGCAGTTACAGCATGTCACGCTGACCTGTCACACAGGTTTGTGGTGATATTGATTAGAATGGGTCGGTCAGTGCAAATATTGGCCACACTATTGTTTGGTGGTGAGAATGGCATTGCGTTGTCATTTTTAGGGCATGGCAGAAGAATCTGTCACTGAAAAACCTACAACAGAAAGGAGTGTGTCTCCTGAAGCTTACCATTGGAAGCCAGAGGACAGGTATGCATGGTAGACTTCTTGTAGTGTTCGAGCCCAGGAAGAGTATTGGACCCTCCATTCTTCCCAGCAACAGTTTTGGACCCGGTGAGACCACATCTTGTTTCCGCATTAGAATAAAATGTCAGCTAAATTGTGTGAAACTGGCTATTATATATATATATATATATATATATATATATATATATATATATATATATATATATAATGTATTTGTTTGTTTGTGTCCTGTTGTAGGTGACATTGTGGGTATTTATGAATCAGAAGGATGTGCCCAGCCACATCAGCTTAGTTCAGGAGTAGTGACCCGTGTTGTGCAGACCTCGGTGACAGTTGCTTTTGACAATACTCATGATGGCCTGAACTTGGAAAGTGATGGACTGTACAATATCATGAAGCTCGCAAATGATGTAACTTACCAACGGTTAACTAAGTGAGTTTTATTTGTGGTACTCCACTTAATTGATATGTTGTGTGATTTTGCTGGAAATTTTCTCTAAAACTTGATGGTTAGTTTAGCCAGCATTAAACTCTCTATGTATGTTTGGTTGATGTTGGATGTTTTTTTAAGCAAATCTTAAGAAACTCTTTAATTAAAGGTCAATTTAATCAACCTGTTTGACACTGTCTAATAACAGGTTATTTCATTAGTTTAACCTGAAAGGTTTTTAAATGATGAGTAATGATGAATAAACAATAATTAATTCATCATTCAATAGTTTTCTGATAATTCATTTTTAATTTTTGGCAGAGCTTTGAACTCCTTGAATGGGTACAGAAGTGGTCCTGCTGCCCGTCTAATAAGTGTGCTGTTTGGGAATTCAGAACCTGGAACTCTGCCACATCAAAGTTAGTGTTCAGTAGTCTCTCTGTGTCAAACATAGTTAAATGTGATTCACACAGTGCGAAAACTGAGTTGTAGTAAAATGCTTGTTGACGTGTTTTGGCTTTAATATGCAGATGCTTTAGAGTGGATCAATAAGGGATTAGATGCTTCTCAGCAGGAGGCTGTGCACTTTGCACTGTCTCAGAAAGATGTAGCCATTGTACATGGGCCCCCTGGGACTGGGAAAACCACAACGGTGGTTGAAGTGATCCTACAGGCAGTAAAACAAGGCCAGAAGGTACAGCAATTGTGTATTTCTTAGAGGAACATTTGTGGATTCTTATTTGCTTATTAAAGTCTATAGATCAAAGTGAAATGCTCAGGTGAATAATTATGAAGGTAGTATGGCAGCAATTTGTTAGTGGATTAACCTGCCACCAATGTTTGTGGTTCTAGTTGCACTAGTTTGACCTCTGATGCCATGGGTACATCTTAATGTTCCACTGTTGGAAATCCTCACAGGTTTTGTGCTGCGCTCCCTCCAACGTGGCAGTGGATAACTTGGTGGAGCGCCTTGCTAAGAGCAAGGCCAAGGTCCTGCGTCTCGGACATCCTGCCCGCCTGCTGGAGTCCATCCAGAGACATTCGCTGGACGCTGTGCTGGCCCAGAGCGACAGCACCAACATAATCGCAGATGTTCGCTCCGACATGGATAAAGCCTTTGTACGCTTTTTTCATACTTTCACCTCGTGCTTAACGATCCGTCTCTCACGTTTATTCTCATTTCACTTCATTTTTTTTGGATGAGTGGTGCAATTTGCATTCAGGGTTTATTGACATCGTTGACTACGATTTGATGGCATGAAGTAATCGGTGGGTTATCAGATGAAAGCATCATGTTCTATACATTGCATTAGAAGCATGTTGGTCTTGTAATATGGTCCCAGGGTCAGATGAAGAAAGCGCGTGACAAAGGGCATCGGAGCAGCCTGAGGCGAGAAATAAGTGAACTACGAAAAGAACTGAGATCCAGGGAAGAGATGGCCATCACACAAATCCTGACGAGAGCTAGTGTCATTCTGGCAACCAACGCGGGTGAGCAGCTCCCTGGGTGAAAGAAATGGTCCCATTAAACCCTGTCAACAGAGTCATGGTTTTATCATTCTCAAGGGGTTTTTGTGAAAATGTTCCTTATGCAGGTGCCAGTGATGATGGTCCACTTAAGTATTTGCCCAGCGAGCACTTTGACCTGGTGGTGATAGATGAATGTGGTCAGGCCCTGGAGATCAGCTGCTGGATTGCACTGCTCAAATCACGCAAGTGCATTCTGGCTGGTGACTACAAACAGCTGCCACCCACAGTCAAATCCCAGAAGTAAGTAAAAATATGAACCATATGGTTTTATGTATCCATTTTGTTATACACAGTCTTTATTAAGTATGTAAATCTTTGAAATCACAGGTTAGTTTCATTCTGGTTTGTTAGGAATTGATTATACATTTTCAGAATTCACCACAGTTCCATCCAATGTGATATGAATCATTTTGATATTACTCAGGATTGTTTTTAGTTCTGATGCTGCTACATACTGAAAGTGCTAACATTAGTCACAACTAACGTGGGTTTAGTTTCTGTTCCTCAGACACCTACATGATGCTCCTCAGACATGATTAATAAAGCCATATCGTAGATTGTATAATGTTATTACAAACAGGTATAACATTCCAGTCCATTCTAGATCCTATGCATTTTACCATTCATCTATATCAGGTTTATCCCATACCATATTATAACCGGCATAAAAGCACTTGTTTTTGGAAATGCTTTGTGGTGGCAGATTGTCTTTGGTACTCTGCCATATAAATTGCAGCAGTATTTCATGATCTCATATTTCATTGTTAATTGCCTCCGCAGAGCTGCAGCAAAAGGTCTCTCTGTGAGTCTAATGGAGCGGCTGATTCAGATATACGGAGATTCAGTAGTCCGAATGCTGACCACTCAGTACCGCATGAACAGTGCCATTATGCAGTGGGCCTCAGAGCAGATGTACCAAGGAAAGCTGACAGCTCATCCCTCAGTGGAGAAGCATTTGTTGAAGTATGTAACGTCTGATCCACTTAAGTCATAAGAACAGATAGACAGCTATACTGGAGAGGCAGGAGTGGCCATTATCCTGTCCAGTTGTTTATAGGAATGCTTTTCTGATCAGAGACCTGGCAGGAGTTGCTGACCTTGAGGAGACGAACATGCCTCTGCTCCTCATTGACACAGCTGGGTGTGGTCTGAATGAAATGGAGAACACAGATGAGCAGTCTAAAGGCAATCGAGGTAAAAATAGAATCTAAAATCCCTTGTTAGGTCTAATATAAAATGTTATCCGTCTCGACTGAAATAGCCTGATTGTCAAATACTTTCTACAAGCTTTACATTAGACCTACTCACTTACTTTGTATTGATAGACATGTGTTGTTCTGATAACCCAACAGGTGAGGTTGACATAGTAGCACTTCATGTGAAAACCCTGACTGAGGCAGGGGTGCAGACCAAAGACATAGCAGTTATTGCACCTTACAATCTACAGGTAGATGTATTAATTTAGTGTATATATATATATATATATATATATATATATATATATATATATATATATATATATATATATATATATATATATATATATATAATTTAATATTTGTTTTTATAACATTATGGATATTGTAGATAATGCTTCCTCAATGTATTCATTTTGGCCATCAGGGCTAATTTACTCAACATTGATCATATTTCAGGTAGACCTTTTGCGACAGAAGCTCTCAAATGAGCACCCTGAGCTTGAGATCAAATCCGTGGATGGATTTCAGGGCAGAGAAAAGGAGGCTGTGCTGCTATCCCTGGTTAGATCAAACCGAAAAGGTGAAGCAGCATTTGTGTCACTTGTGAATAACTGGAAGGACAAGAGTACCTGTCTGTAATGGTCACTGCTGTAATCATCTTGCTTTGACCCTGTAGGTGAGGTCGGGTTTCTTGCAGAGGACAGGAGAATCAATGTTGCAGTGACACGTGCCAGGCGTCAGCTTGTGGTGGTGTGTGATTCTCAGACTGTGCGAAACCATGATTTCCTCAGATCACTGGTGGACTACATGTCTGAACACGGGGAGGTTCGCACAGCCTTCGAGTACCTGGAGGACCTGGTACCAGACAACTACAGCCGTGACCACTCCAAGGACGTGCAGGTTAAAGAGTCTTCATCCACCAGACCAAAGGCACGAAACCAGCAAGACAAGAAAGGAGAGAACAAGAACAAAAAAGGCTTGGAGAAAAAAGATAAAGGTGACAACCTATCCAAAGCACTATCTACTGCCCATCACAATGGCCATAGAGCAACATCAGACCTCAAAACCAAAATGGATGATTCACCTGAGTCTCAGATTAGAAAAGAAGAGATCAGGCAGCAGTTGCTCGTCTTTCTGGAGGACCAGAACCAGGCAGAGCTTCAGTTTCCTCCCTCTTTGAGCCCTCACGAACGTCTGCTGGTCCACCAGCTCTCTGAAGAGCTTGGGTTGAAACACATGAGCCAGGGTGAAGGCAAACAGCGGCGGGTCACTGTCTCCAGACCAGAGCCAAAGCTAGAAAGACCAGCCGAGGAACCGGCAGAGCAAGCAGAGTCTACAAGACCAGAAAGCCGGACTGCAGAGAGTGTGCAGGAGAAGGAATCCCACAGGCAACCTGCAAAGGGCACTCTCGATTTGAAAAGCTTGCATCTGGAGCGTATGCGGCGGGAGCAGGAAAAACGGGAAGAAAAAAACCTGAGCAAAAAGCAGCTGACTGATTTGAAGGAAAATAAAGGACAAACCACAAAGAAGAACAAGGGGACTGCTAAGGGTCTGTAGTCTCATGTCTTGGTCATCTCTTATTGCTGGGATCACTTCGTACCATCATTGTGATCATGTTATTGTGTTCCTCTCATAGGAAAGGGGAAAGTGAAAGCAGGGGCCGTGGACATAGCTGCAGCTGCTACAGTTGAAGACGATTTTGATGCTCTGATCGCCGCTGTGGTGAAAGCAGACAGTGTGTGCGCCTTCGTGAAGTGCAAGGCCAGTGTGCTCACACTGGGACAGCTGTGTGTCCACTGTAACAGACAGTACTGCCTGAGTCACCACATCCCTGAGGTAATGTGTTTCAAGATCACGTCTGAACATACATGGTACATTAAAGGGTTTATTTATCACTGCTACCATTCCTAATAATGTATGAAAGCTATCACACACCTGTTGCATGGAGACATAACAATAACTGGCTCCTGGCTCGTTTTCAGCTGCTGTTAGGCATGTCAGCATTTGAGTCCTTATTTAGAACAGGCAAAACTGTCTTGTAGGTGCACGGCTGCGGTGACAAAGCAAAGGTCCAGGCTCGCGTAAGAATAAGCAGAGAAGGAGTGTTGTACGCTGGGAGCGGAGAGAAGGAGAGGTCCATGGAGCCACACAAGAAAGCCTACCTGCAACGCAAACTAGACACCAAACTCAAGGACATGGCATCTCAAAGAAAGACTAAACCAAAAGAGAAAGATCACTGACTGTGTACGCCGTATTTATTCTGATCAGATCGAAACCAATAAATTCATGATATAATGTATTGGATTATATGTGTATTTTTAAACATGACAGGTAGGTGTGTGTAACATAACAGTAATTGGCCATAAGAATGGGTCTTCTGAATTGGAGTTTAGCCTTTAACTGCTCACTCGCTATATAAAGTGAGTGGGCATTATGGAAAATGTTAAATGGTTATTTATAGTTAAATGCTTGTGTCAACAAAGATGTCCTATCGTTTTGTCCTCATTAAGTTGGAGGAAATTTAGAGACATCCAGCATTTAACATCTCTTACGCAGGCCTCAATTTTTCCTAAACTGTTTGTCATGTCAGGTTTGGTTGATATATAAAGTTGAATGTCATCTGCATAGCAGTGAAAATTGACACCATGTTTGTTTATAACGATGTCCAATGGTAGCATATATAATGTAAATAATAGTGGTCCTAAGATGGAACTTTGTGGGACCCCATTTTCACTTTACGTTTGGAAGGAATATTATTGAGCTCTACAAACTGATAGCGATTAATTAAGTAATATTAAAACCATGATAAACTATTGACAGTTCTGTTTTTGAAAGCATTATTTTATTTTTCCACACCTGCGTAAGACATTAGCACACTACTGTACATTCTTATAAAAGGATGAATAACTTTATTCTTTTTACATTAGTGTTTAACTTTGCTTTTCTCCCATAGGTAATTTAATATTTACAATAGTCATTCATGTTTTTAGCCTTATGTGCACACAGCTACACTGCCCATACTATATCTGGATTATCTTGGGAGTCTAAGATATATTTTTGCATTATACTGGATGGTAAGCATAATTCATATGTAGTTTAGTTTTTTTTACACATTTATTTAAGTCAGCCATCCTGGTGAAGCGTTACAGACACCCTTAGAGGACAAATTTTAAGTGAGTTTTCACCTTCACTGTGAATACCTGGGGCGAAATAAGGAAAGACTTTCTCAGTAAACTTGTCCTTGAACATGTATATAGTACTCCCATCCACAGCACTGAGGAATGTAACTTTCCCCTTCTCGTAGTCCAATTCCACGGTGATTCTTTTGGGCTTTCTCTTCAGGATGAGACGTGTACGAGGAGATGTCTGCGCCCAGTAGTTCTCCCCGTTATTCAGCCCGATGACCCAGAACCCCTCTGCCGGGTTGAGGAAAGCCGCCATCTTCCTTTTGATGGACTGGCGTGCCACTCCGATGTACCATTCCTGGTTGTCCCCCACCTCCACACCCCAGCTGTGCTTTCCCGTGGTGAAGCCGGTGGCCGCCAGCACCGCCAGGCGGCCGGAGCAGCGCTCGGGGTTGTCTGGGAGTTGCTGCTTCTTTCCGTAACTCACACGCGTGACTTCATCGCTGACGATTAAGTTAGGTTGGGCCGTGTTGGGATCTAGAGCAATGGGACCTGGAAGGTTGAGACGGTTTGGAAAATGGTGAGATGACCCCATTCAGCCTTCAGTTCAGTATTTTGTAAAGCATCTGAGCAGCACTGAGAATTCAAAGCACTTCTAGATCTAGATTTGGAACTAATATTAAAAAAGATGAAAATTACTTTTAGAAGCCATTCGTGTGTTACCCTTAAGAATGAAGTCTAGGGTAGAGTATGTTTGCCCTAGGTCCAAAAGGAGATGTCACGTACTCAGTGTACACTCAAGCAGCCCTTTTATTACACACACCTCGACTATAACTATCTTGTAAAATGGCAATACATTTTTAGCAGTAGGCATTATTTGAGTGGCACATATCAAATACCGTGGAAGCTGCCATTATTGACAAATTTCTCCCAGAATGCCCCAATTTTGTCCAAAGGTCAGATATCAGTATACATATATACAGTTGAGGTGATTGGAGCAATCCTCCCACTTTTTTAAATGTCAGTAAGAGTTTGACAACTCAAGGAAGGACGTTTGTGTACTTCATGGTATTCATTTCCTATTTCTGTGACTCCGTGCACTATGCATAACAGGTCAGATACAGACATATTGCAACACATGCTTCTGCTTTATATATAGATTTGTACATGTTAACACGCACAATTTGGCTGTCATATCGTTTACAGTCAACTCTTGTAATCAACCACTGCTGGCACCACCACTGCTGCACTCCACAGTCAGATGACTGACTGTACGAAAGAGTGTTAGCTAGGAGTTTTAATATGCACTGATATTTTACATTATAAAATAGTTTAACCAAACATTTATGGAAAAAAACATGAACTGATATATTTTTAATTGCATGTTTAGACTATATACATACAAATAGTGTATAAATACATAAATATATACATACTATATACATCATCTGCCTGTTTTTAAAATGTATGAAAAAATGCACTGAATTGTGGTACCAAAAATGAAGATTAGAACTTAAGTCACTGTAAAAGCTATAACAGCCCATATAATAGCCAATAGGCACAGCTACACGTCACTACGCAGTCCAGCATTTTTTTTATTTAAACCCCTCAGAATTGAATAGTTTGTACATACAGTATTTGACTTCTCCCATGATTCTTTTCCAGACTCCGTACTTTAACGATGCCAGGTACTGAGCTGTGTCTATCAGGGCGTCTTTTGGGTACTCCGCTTCCTCTATTGGGTAACAAACCCTGTAATATAGTAGAACATAAATCACTAGTTTACTAAGTAAGGGCTGCTGACGGTGTATGTCAGCATTTCTTACTGTTTGATGCTTGATTGTAAGAGCTCGACTGTTTAGGCAAATGCTCCAAGATAATAACATTTATTTGCATACCTTCGTACGGCTTCTTTCCAGTCCTTTAAAAGAGAAATTGGTTTGTCACCAATCAATACAGAGCTTAGAACAATGTTTAACATTCAGTGTTTTTGTGGTACTTTTACAGACCCTTAAAAATGATAAATCATCGGATCTCAACGTGTTTTCAGTGTCTTCGATGATCTCCGAGATGTCTGCAAACGTCTGTGTGATGTTCTCCAGCTGTTTCCTGACCACCCGACCCTTCCTGTTGGTCTCCGCCTGCAGCACAGTTAGCCGGGCCGCTTCCTCCTCTCTCAAAAGCTGGTGCATCTTCTCAAACTCCTCTCTGATTTGGGCCTCTGTCTGAACCGCTTGGTTCTATGGACAAACAGGAAATTTTAATTTTCAGTATAAAAGAGGTATGTCGTGGTTTGCCAGTGTTGATTGGGATCATCATAACAGCTTTTGCCTGAGGTAACGTCTAGAGAAGCCACTATATTGTTTTGTTGAAGAGTGAAAGGGAGTAGCAACTCGGTAGCATTTTAATGAGTTTATGCTAACTGGTCTTTTCATTTACTGTTAGCCTTTTTTGTGTGTGAAGCATTCTGTTAAAGATTTGAAAGGGCTTGGTGTATTTAGGGTTACCTGTATGTATTCTCCAAGCTTCTCCAGATTTCTCTTCATGCTTTCAATGCTGTACAGGTGTTCTCTCAATACTTCATACTTGTTTGAAAGTTCTTTCTGCAGGTTATATCATTTTAGGTGTATCAGGCAATGTGAGAAAGGATCATGAACAAAAAAAAAACTAGTCATCTTCAAGGCCTGACTCTTTGGGCAAGTTCAAGTTTACGCCTATAATAGATGAAGTACATACAATAATCCAAACATTATAACACCAGTATTGTTACCTTTCTGGCGGCTGCGGCTTCTGAGATGGTATCACAGTCGTGGTCTTTATGGTCCCGTGAACTGTGGCAAACGATGCAAATCGGCTTGCAGTCTTTGCGACAGAACAGCTTAAGTTCCTCATTGTGTACGGAGCAAAAGTCATCTTGTTTGACTGAGACCACGCTAGCCTGTGTTTTGAAGGTGTCTGAGGCTATCTTCAGTGCCAGGTTGATCGGCGGTCTCCATGTGTTCTCCTTACAATGACACAGCGGGCACGTTAGGGAGCCCTTCCATTCCCAGTGTGACTGAATGCATACCTTGCAAAAGTTGTGTTGACACGTCAGAGTGACCGGGAAGCTGAAGACCTGACAGCACATGGAACACAGTAGATCTTCCTCATTGAATGGACATGACATTGCCATTGTTTTGGAGTTTAATCTCCTAAAAGTGGATAATGCACTCCCTGTTGAGTCAAAGTGCTCAGACTTCTCAGCAAGTCTTAAAAAAAAAACCTGTTGAACTTGAAGTGCATAGCGTCTTACCATTGCGAAAATATTTTGACGTCACCTAGGTGCACAGGTTTCTATTACCGATTCTATGAGGTCACATTTGCTTGAAAACATTCCAGTGTTACAGTTTAATTAAAAGGATGAGGCTGCCTGTAAATGTAGCAAAGATTCTTTTAATTGCATTTTCTCTATAAAAGTCATCAGTCCACAGGGTATTTTAAGCATTCTCAAACATTTGTTGTATTTTTAGGTACATAAGCAGAGCTTCAACCTGATTCCAAAGCACAAACATGCTCATATTGTAAAGATCAAATGTAGAGGTAGTTATGGTCTGGTGTTTGCCAGGATGGGATAACACTACATTGGGCAACAGCAATTTGTTAGTAAAACCGGACAGTTATAGTCATTTTGAATACAAAATGTATAATTATTAAATATAGGTTAAAAATAGTAAGTATGAAAAGACAAAAACAGAAGAGCAGCATTATCTCACTTTGCTCCTGCTGAGATATGAATTCATTTAATCCATATTCATTTTATTCCATAATGCATGTTGACTTACTGAGTAAAATGTGATGGATATGATGAAAGATAATTCTTTGTTTAGTAAGCCAGATTATCTGAGTCATTGTGTAAGATGAAGAAAACAAATTAAAGAGTATAAATACTATATAGTATGCTTCCAATTTTAAATATATATTTTATATGTTGTACATGCAGTGTTTGCTACATGCCCATTTTTTAAATCTCGGAAATAACTTATGTGAATAACAAAGATCAGTCACAGGTCACAGCTCACATCAGACTGAGACCATCAGGAGCATTGTACCTGCCAGGCAGAGCCGGAGTGGTTAATCGGGAGATTGGGAGGATTCCCGATGGGCCGGCTCATGTCAATCTCTAGTTTGGGCCGATTGGGAGGGAAAAATAATTTTGGGCCGGATTTGGGCATGAAACTCCCGGGCTGAAAAAGGAGCCCACTCCGGCCCTGCTGCCAGGTGAGATGTTCAGGTGTGTTAGAGTAGGGTGAACACAAAAAGGTGCAGGGAGAAGGCTCGGGTTAAGAACTGAAAATAAAATGAACCATTTAATAATTTGACAAAACATCTAAAATCATTTTAAGTTTGGAAAAAAAACTGCACATAAATAAATGGGGAAATAAAACAGGACAAAAAGAATAAAGCATTCCTGAAATTTCAAACATTTCAGTGCTTATAGGTGTCTAAAAAAACAAACAAAACCCCAACTAACAGATTACATCAGTTGTATGAAACAGATCACATCCGTGTTGTATGAAATTTTTGTTGCCTAAAAGGTCTCGGATCAGATTACATAGCTATTTGGTCAAATAAGTAGACCATTATAGCATATCCTTGGCTAGCTAACAGAGCTTGATAATTAACAAAAGAAGATTCTGGAAAAGCTATAAAGATATTTACTTTCAGCATTAATATCACCTAAACAAAATGAATGTTTAGTACTTTACTGATAGTGTTGATAAAGATAACAACAAATGAAAATATCTTTGCAGTTTGACCGTTTGCATAACTGCATATTTAATTACTTGTTTAATTGAATTTACAGGTACCAAATGATGGACTGACCCACAAATCCTAGATCTACTCAAATAATCATTCATGAAAACATGATTGCCAGTATTCACTAACTTTCCAAGACCAGGTGTACAGTAACCATCTTTTTGACTCGTCAGCTGTTTGCCAGCTGGTCCTCTGAGTGCTTGGTGTCTATGCCACAGCTTAAGGACGGCCCCACAGGTCCATGTATACAGCACACGTGACACACGTTTGACATCTCCCAGCACAGCACAAACATTAATGCTCGGTTCTGACTGCTGAACCTCTCCATTATGATGATCTTCTCTACGTGGGATGGCGTGTTCCGTCGCTGTGTGATTCGTTCATTTCTGATGACATAAACCAGGTGGATCTGAACACTCACTGTTTCTGTTCTCTTTCTGTGTCTCCTAGTGGAGAAACGTTCGGTCTACCTCAAGAGGAGCCACTCTGACTGATCATCTAGTCCAAGGCAGAACCTTTTCACTACAGAGCATCATACAAAACCTGGCTTCATGGAAGAGCGGCGACATTTAGGACAGCCCTGTGTCCCGTTTGTTTGCAGACACCTGTTTAAAAGAGAGAGAATCGATTGACCAGCATCTGCATTTCTGGATCTATCCTAAATGACATACATGATGATGTCCTCTGATCAAGCATTACAGGTTCACACAGGGGCATGCTCACAACCTCACAAGGTCTTCACAGGGGTCATGAGGCAGGTGCCTTGTTTGTTGGGATGAATTAAACCCAGAACACCTCTGGAAGACTCAACAGTGAGGTCTGACATTCCACCCCTATCTCACTTTTAAACCAATGATCCATCACACACATTTAAACATAAACCCAACATTGGACTTCCTGATGCCTGTGACCATACCCTGTCCTAGTGACATTATTAATGCATGATGACTGACTGCTGCAGGTCAATTAAGACGTTATGCACTACACACAACTGCACACACTGAATTAACCTCCCTATATTTACCAAATACACTATATTGCCAAAAGTATTCACTCACCCATCCAAATGATCGGAATCAGGTGTTCCAATAACTTCCATGGACACAGGTGTATAAAATTAAGCACCTAGACATGCAGAAAGAATGGGTTCCTCTCAGCAGCTCAGTGAATTCCAGCGTGGAACTGTGATGTGATGCCACCTGTGCAACAAATCCAAGTCGTGAAATTTCCTCGCTCCTAAATATTCCACAGACAACTGTCAGCTGTATTATAAGAAAATGGAAGTGTTTGGGAACCACAGGAACTCAGCCACGAAGTGGTAGGCCTCGTAAACTGATGGAGCAGGGTCAGTGGATGCTGAAGCGCGTAGTGCGAAGAAGTTGTCAACTTTCTGCAGTCAATCACTACAGACATCCAACTTCATGTGGTCTTCAGATTAGCTCACAAACAGTGCACAGAGAGCTTCATGGAATTGGTTTCCATGATCGAGCAGCTGCATCCAAGCCATACATCACCAAGTGCAATGCAGACTGTCGGATGCAGTGGTGTAAAGCACGCCACCACTGGACTAGAGCAACGGACGCATGTTCGCTGGAGTGACGAATCGCACTTCTCCACCTGGCAATCTGATAGACGAGTCTGGGTTTGGCGGCTGCTAGGAGAACGGTACTTGTCGGACTGCATTGTGCCAAGTGTAAAGTTTGGTGGAGGAGGAACTATAGTGTGGGGTTGTTTTTCAGGAGCCTTGGACCCTTAGTTCCAGTAAAAAGAACTCTTAATGCTTCGGCATACCAAGACATTTTGGACAATTCCATGCTCCCAACTTTTTTGGAGCTGGCCCCTTCCAGCATGACTGTGCACCCGTGCACAATGCAAGGTCCATAAAGACATGGATGGCAGAGTCTGGTGTGGATGAACTTGACTGGCTCATATGTGAGTCAAAGAAGGTGTGCAAATACTTTTGGCAATATAGTGTAGCGTATAGCAAGCAGGACACACTGTATGAAAACACTGCATGTTTTCACAGTTCCTCATAACCAGGGTTCAAATTAAGCCTAGTCAAACATCATACACATGTTGATTTGGTCCAAAAATAAAACTGAACCACTAACCAGTTGCTGATGGCTTCTTTTTGGACTTGCAACACCCCCCTAAAGTGATCCACAGTACATACTAAGGCTGCTAAACAAACACTTTGGTCTCTTTCTGCTATTCACCACAAGGACACATACTTGAGGTGAAAAATGTGGGAGCAGGGCAGGGCCTGCAGCTGCTGGTTCTTCTCGCCGATGGACTCGCCACACATGCCGCAGTAGAGCTCCAGCTCCTCCACACACTGCAGGAACTTCACCACCTGCTCCCTGAGCTCCTCCTGCCGCCCGCTGCTGCGGTGGACGCCTTCCGTCAGCCAGTGCACCTTCAGCGAGCAGAGCTGCGGAAGACCGCATCACTTCAGCCACACGCAGAGACAGCTGACGCCATTACAGCACGGGCCGGCACGAGATCTCTCTCTCTCTCTCTCGCCGTTATCCCAGTGTGTACAGAGTGGGTTTCAACCCAGAGCTTCCAGAAAAGGCTCAGCACCTTGGGAAGAGCTCAGGTGGCTAAGACTTTAAGTTCTGCTAGTGCAAGTTTGAGTAAGGTACAAAATACACAAAGTGAAACAACATGCCTTGTATCCGATTGCCTCCGACAGCTCGTATGCTCGCTGAAGAGAGTCCAGCGCCTGGAGGAGAGAAGAAAATGACTGATTGCTCAGATATATAATAAAGAAAACCTTAAGGGTCATAAACTTAAGTAATAAGTAGATTTTTATATATATGTGAGTTATATACTCACATATATGAGTATGTGAGTTATATACTTTCAAGCCTCCTTTGTATTGTTAATCAATTTGTTTAAAAGCTATTTCTCAACCTTGTCATCTTCCTTCTGCAGTAGCCAGCACTTCCCCACGCCTAAGTAGATGGCTGCTTGACCCAGACGGTTGCCAATCTCTGTCATTATACACATAGAAGACTCGTAGCGAGGGAATGCTTTCTAAACAGGTGAGAGAGGATCAATACTGTAAGGGGCCCTAAACACAGTACAGATGAACAATAGCAAAACACGGACACAAGCATAAATCTTAACGGGTTGGAGTCCAGAGCTGTGTAGATATAAAATTTAAATATTTAACTTACTGTACAGACAAAACTGAAACAGTTAACTAACTGCACAGCCCAAACTAAAATAGTGTTATTAAAAAAAATTCAGGGCTGAAACAGACTTACCTCAACATCTTTTCGGCAGCGATGAATATCAGCAAAATTCAGCAGACAAAGGGCCTGCAGAGGTCGATCGCCGTGCTGCAGAGCAATTTTCATCGACTCCTGTGTGTAATGAGGGTTTGCGTTAGGATCGTCTCCTCCTTAAAATAAAGTCAAGTGTATGAGCATTGCACAAACACATTCTGCATTTTCAGAAAACATCTCTGTGGCACTGCTGTGAGCACGAAGGCTTAAATGTGATCTGTACTGTAACACGGTTATAAATGCCACTCGGTAATGGGTTGCCAACAGCGGGTCATTGTGATGCCCGTGGTCCAGAGCACTGGCCCTTTGTCTCGCCCCTCTCCCCACCATTAGACGGGGGTGACGACTACGTTCTTCATAATCGCCCCTCGCAGACGGTGCCTCAGCTCTTGGCTGACATATTTTTATCAGGCATAGTGAAGAGGCCGGGTCAGCCTGGGGCTCAGACCTCGGGTCTGGCACAAGACCTAGAAACAGCTGCACCTGTCAGTTGTTGGTCCCCCCCAGCTCACTCGCACACAGCCACATTGAGTAACACAGATCTGAGAGCAGAGCCGTGCCAAGGGGACTAATACAAACGATCACATGTGGCAGCCAGAGGGATTAAGGTGATGGAACTGATAAACACTCATTCACGTGACTACTGATGCAAGCCGGGGTGTGTTCAGACGCGTGTTTGCCAGTGGAACTCTGAAAACTCAATGTTTGTGGTCTTAAGGTAGTAGTTGCTAACCATACTGGGCTTTACTAGACTTTGGGAGATTTGACCAATGTACTGCCCCCAGTTCTGTGGAGGGAAGCATGCAAAGAGCAGAGGTGTCAATTCCAGGTTCAGAAAGTAAAAGTCCTCACCAGGGTTTTGCTCAGGCTTCCTGGATTGTGTTGATTCCACTAATTTTACCTGGATTGCACTAATTAGAAAATCTAGCAAGTTTGAGCAAAATCCTGGTGAGGACTTTTACTTTCTGAACCTGGAATTGACACCTCTGACAAAGAGTGGAAAACACGACTACAACAACCCCACTGTGACGAGCACTGTCCGGAGCATTATGGGCCCTGGGCCTCAGGGCCCCAAGCGAGCACAGAACCCTGGACTAGCGTGTACCTCACAGCACTCCATGGCGTCGGGCAGGCGATCCAGCTTCCTGTAGGCCACGGACATGTGGTACTGACTCATTGCGCGGTACTTCAGGCTCCAGCCCTTGCCGTAGTCGTTCACGAGCTCGGCGGCTTTGCATGGAAAGAACAGAGCCTTCTCGTAGTCCTGCGAGAACATGGAGGACACATGTTCATACTAGTCTGTATGCACTGTACAGTATCCACTGATCTGGTCATTGATGGATAAGTGAGTGAAATAAAGATTTTTTTTTAAGAGTTTTCATTATTTATTTGGCCTTTGACATTACGTAAATTTGAATAATATATGAAAATTACCACAGGTGTTAAACTCCAGACCTCAAATCCAGTTTTTGATGCAATTTTTTACTTGGTTAATTAAACAATTAATATAATGTAATGTAATTAATTTGTGCAAGTTTGTCAGCCTTCATGACATAAGTAAAGCAACATGTAAAATCTGTAGTACCTGCCCCTCTATGGATGTTATATAGTGAACATCTCTAACATGCCTATGTTGTTTGACACTGGCAACCTGTAATAACAAAAGTACAGTACTGCATCGTGGATTTGGAGTTGGGAGATGAATACCCATGAGTACTAGAAAGTTCAACATGGACCAGGTCTGCATTTTTTTATATTCTGCCGCTTGTTGGCTTTGACATACGAGTACATTCTCCACATACCACTTTATCCCAGACTGATTACAACAGACCATTCCAGGGATCTGAAGGATTAGACTCCCCAGATCTGCAGTGTCAAGGTGAGTGCACAAGCCTAAATCTGTACCGGCCTGCTTTGTGTGTCCTGTCTGCTGATATGTTGCATATTGCATGTTGGCAGTTTATTGCAACCATGTAATCAGTGATGCTTATTTTAACAATGAATTACTGCAGTACTCTGACAGGAGGCTGTATGCGGCAGAAACTTTTGGACGTATAGAGGGTGGGGGGGTGGGGGGGGTGACAAGGTGTTGAGTGTGAAATGATCGCATGCGACAGCAGAGCAAAATTCCAAGTAGCTCAAGTTATACAACTTCTGAATGGAGCAGAACACAACAGAACAGCATGTACAGTTCAGAAGAGAAGAGCGATGACACGGCATTGTGGGACAGCACCTTTAGCTGGATGTAGAAGTTGCCCAAGCTGCAGCACACCCTGCACTCCAGCATCTTGTCGTCGTTGTTGTGGGCGTAGCGCAAGGCCTTCTCGTAGCTCTCCAGGGCTTTCTGAAAGACGCTGAGACCCAGGAACGCGTTGCCCATGCTCAGGCACACCTGGCCGTTGAGCTGCAGGCTCACCGTGGTGCCCTGCATGTTCAAGCAGGTCTTGCAGTATGAAATGGTCTTCTGGAAGTCGCAGAGTTTTTCGTTGCTGCGAGCCAGGTTCAGGTAGCCTTCCGTTAGGTAGTCTGGGTCCTCCATCTCCCGCGCTGTGTCGATCTGAGCAAGGGCGTACTGATAGTGGAGTGAGTGTGTGTGTGTGTGTGTGTGTGTATGTGCGCGTGTGTGCACACATCAATGGACAGCAGCATAACAGAAAAGCAATGTATAAATTACTTAGGACAGAGGATTATGATCACACATTCTGCGCGCTCATGAACTAGTGGAATTCTCTAATGCAAGCTCTACTGTAATTTACACACAGCATCAATGAACCAGCAGTGAACCCATCACACCATGTACTACTGTACTACTGGAAATGGGTCCTTGTCATCCAAATGTTCCTCTTACCTGCCTCAATAAACCACACACCCTCTTAGTCAAGTAGGCTCTTGGAAGAGCACTGCTCAGAAAGGTTATATAGATACTTCATAGAGGAATGAGGACTATTTCTACTACTCTGTTCACCACTGACAAGTATTTTGTTCCTGCTGTTTAAGTGTATTGACTCGCTAATGAACTCTTCACTAAACTTAGCCAAGCATGTTCCTGTGTGTGTAAGGGGCTCTATGTCAACAAGATACAGCAAGCCAAGGATCATATAGCATGAGGATCTCCTTTTCTACGGAAGCTGCAAATTAAAAATGGCTCCACGAGATTTACATGGACCTTTTTGCACTTATTTTTTGGTCACTGAGCCTTTTCGTCATCTTTTTCATATTAAATATGCTTGCTTGATTATTCACAGCAGTCCTCAAATAATAAACTATTAGTAGTTTATTATTAAATGACAATCCACAAAACATTTAACTTAAGATGAGGTCATGGAAATATTAGCATTAGGCAACATTTTGTTAGGTAAAGTTTTATGTGTCTGACCTGTAAATATCTTGAAAATAATACTGGATTGTATATTCAACCATAAAAGCTTATGTAAGGTCCCTGTTCTCAGTTTTCTGTGGTACTAAGCAGACCAATAGGCTACTAACATTTAAAAGTGGATGCCAAGTGTATTTATAAAGAACATCTAATAAAAATCAAGCCTCTCAAAGTGGCACTCATTAATAATGTAGTTGATTGAAAGGGCATGTAAATGTTAGTAAAACCCTCATAAAGAAGCAGCTTACCTTTAACATCTCTCTGTATTTACCCATCTCTGAATGGGCTGTAATCAGGCAACCCAAAGCCCTGAACTTCCCCCCAGGATCTGTCGTCTTCTCCAGCACCTTCATCCAAACATGTAAAGCTTTCTCCGTCTCGTTGGACTGGTAAAGCCTCAGACCTTTCTCAATCTGTTGCTTCGTTTGGTCCTGGCCCATCTCTACAACAATGTGCTTCATAAAAATACTCATCCACCTGGCTCTCTGGCCTTCGGACGCCAGAGTACAATCCTACGACCGCCTTTAGGACAACAGAAGTGCGAACGAAGGATCCACAGCTGGCCGCCGCCTCCACCAGACACTTCAGTCCGTAGCTCTCAGATTCGGGTGCAGAGAGATGAGGAAGAAACTGGATCTACCGCATGCGAGAGTCTCGGAACCAAACCTGCCATTGCGCTCATTGCCACCACAAAACCCGAGGGAAAATCGATCGTGCTCCTTACACCTGAATCTTCTTAAACAGCTGCCATATACGTCTTAGGAGATTTTAGTGACATATGAAGACACTGGAAGAATACCAATCCAAGGTGCTGGTAATGATCTCCCAGAATATCTACTCCCTCCACACCCCAGTGGGAGGAATTCTGCCTGCCCTAGCCCCCTCCTCTCCTTCCCCTCTTCCCTCCCTCCCTGTGGAGGGCCTGAACTACAGCAGATGGCCTTGTCAGTCTCAACCATGTGTCCCTGCTGGAATCCAGCCTCAGTCTCTGAAAAGACCCAAGGTCACAACCGACGCCTAAGCGTCTCTCTGCCACTTACAACTCAACCCTTCACCTCCTCAACAGCACACACTTTCCCCAAACGTGAACATCATGACTACTAACACCACAGTTCATATGCCTAAAAAAAGGGCCTGGAGTGGGGTTACTCAGCCACTGAGTGGCTGGGTTTGGCAGACAGGAGGCTAAAAACAGCCAATTATTTCACAGCACTAAAGTAGAGCAAGTCAAAATCTCCTTGTACTGGCTGGAGAGTTTCTGTGGGCGGGCCTTGTTAAGACACACATGTGCCGCCCCCTCACCCCCGCCGTATTGGTGTCAGCAACTGATGCTTAGAATAGTTCACAAAGTATTTGTCTTGAGTTTCAGTATCACTGCTCCTTGAAACACATCAATGGTATCGAACTGTTGAGCTCTCCACTGAAGCTAGCTCCCGCAACCTTGCCTGTTCTCAGCTGCTTCCAGGATACAAATAGGTACTGTTACCGCCTTTCCATTCACAAGATGAATCTCTGGAGGTTCTAAGTCACGTCATAACACAATTCCTGGAGGGCTGGTACACAAGACAGCTATAGCCCTCACTGGAGGTTAGGTATGTGACTAAATCATTTCATGCATAACAAAAATGTAGCTTAGTGCTAGACCGACATAGTAATTTTGCAAGAATATGCATATGAACTTTTTCATATTCACCAAAAATATGGAAGAAACAGGACTATGAAAATAATGAGAATAATCTGTAAGAGTAATGAAAATAAAACTAAACATATGTACATGTTTAAGGGAAGTAAAGTCTCAGTGAGGCTACAGCGGCTAGGTGCATCCTGACCCTGCAGTGCATCGAGTCATGTGATCAGCAACAAGCCAATCATTTTAGGCAACAACAAAATGACTAAGATGCTAGTAGCTACTCTTAAAATTGGAGCAATAAACCTGTACTCCGCAGGGTGAAGCACAGCTTACCTGTGCAGAGGTGGTGCCTAGGATCACGCACCACCTCTGACCAATCAGGATGCACAAAGGGTCCCAAGCCAGACAGACATTCGCCGAATAGCAGTCAATCACTTTACTCAAAAATGAAATGCACTTTAAGATGTAGGAACATGCTTCGTTAATGGGATGTACAAGTGGGCCTCAGCAGCACATGCTGCTTATGTCTGTGTGCAACAGGAGAGACCTTGTGTACAAAAGGGTTTGTACACCACAAGCACCATGTCAAGACTGATTTGGTCCTGGAGATGCCTTCACTTCTGAGAATATTTTCAGGCATGATAAACTCATTTACAAACCTTAACTTGTGACAGCAGAACTGAGAACCTTTCTGTGGTCCTCACAGGGCTAACTGATGCCAGATACAATTATCAACACAAAAAGCAATAATATTCCACATTTAATGTAAATGTTGGCCAAAAGAAATTGGAGAAGACCCTCATAAAAAAAGTTTGTTGTTTCAAAATCCTTTGCATGAGCATGTGTTGTTCACAATACTGCCATCAATAGTCACTGAGGATATACATGTCACAAAACACAGACTATATCGACACTGGATATAGTGAAGAAAACTCTGAACTCCTTTGAAATTCCACTTTTTTTTTACATTATGCTATTGTTTCAGTACGCTGATACAAAACCCTTTTCTCACTTGCTACATGTAGAAACTTCATACTCAGAAAATGTTAAACTATTAAGACACTGCAACTCCAAGTAATCCACTCTATAGCTGTTGGCTTGCAGTGGTGTGTGTTTTTGATGACACTGTGGATTGCACAAGAAAATCCTTTGGCGTGATATATTTACTATATCAACTGTCAGCTATTGAAATGACTACACATACTTACTATCTGAATGAACATAAGGCCCATATTTATCAATTATTTCAGAGTAAGACTGCTGCACTATACTAATACAATTATACTGAAACAAGTGGCCTGCTCAGAGATCATCAATGTTACTCCAAAATGTTTTATAAATACTGTATGAGCATCTGTATTTTTAGAAAAATAACACATTCAAATGCAAGTCAACAATGCTTTCAACCGCACTCAAACATTACGGTGATCAGCTTGATTTGAAAATGCTATTGTCAAAAAGACCATAATTAGGCTAGTTTATTCTGCTCATACCATGGATTCTGGGAAGTGTGAACCAAACAATAGAGTATGGATTTATTTTATAATTAACATTATAAATGGCTTTCACTGTTCATGAGCTGTGTTCCACAGTCTACCACACTGCACAACTGGATAAGGCTTGAAACACAAAAGCCAAATACAAAACCACTGTCTCGCACTACAGTTTCAGCTCTTCACTCTACATCACTACTCACCACTGCAAACTGTACGTTCCTAAAACATTCACACAGTCACCCTGAATGATGGGATTTCTCCTGCAAACAGCGCTTGAACCATCAGGCCAGCACAAACTGCCAGTTGGTCAGAAGGATCTTGATTCCCTTGATGACGGACACGACGGACGTGGCGGGGTTCAGCTTCAGCGTGTTGGCGTCCCCCTTCTTGCATTTGTCCCTGAAGACGTAGATGCAGCCGTTGCAGCTGGCCACCTTCCAGAGAGACGGCACGCAGCTCCACACCTCGGGGAAGCGCAGGCGCGTGAAGCTGTCCAGGAGCGGGTTGTAACACACCAGCGAGTCGCCCTCCGCCACCACGAAGATCAGGTCCTTGTGCGCGGTGGCGTGCATGCAGCCGGCGAAGGGCAGCATGTACGGCTTGGCGCGGCAGTTCTGCGCGGCCGTGTCGAAGCACTGGATGAGGCGCGACGGCTTGGTGAAGAAGTCCATGTCGTTCTCCTCCCCGCCCAGCAGGTAGATGGTGCCGCCCAGGTTCACGCCGGCCGCGCCCGACACGGCCGTGTCCAGCTGGCTCGTCTCCGTCCACATGTTGTCCCGCACCGTGTAGTAGATCACGGCGTTGGACAGCGTGTCCTGCAGCGTCTTGCCGCCCAGCGAGTAGATGGCGTCCTCGGCGGCGACGGACACCAGCGTGTGGTGGAGGCGGTCGCGAGGCAGCGGTGCGCACCGCTCCCAGTCCATCGTGTGCATGTTGCACTTCCACATGCGCCGCGGGATGGAGCCGCCCACCACGTACAGGTCCGCGCCGTGCTTACACGCCGCCGTGATCTGGTGACACAGGCTGTTCTGACCGCTCACGCTGATGGCGTCGTCCTCGTCGCAGTGCAGGGACACGGCCAGAGAGTGCGTGCGTGTCTCCTCCTTCCCGATCAGGTAAATGTGCACGTTCTCACCGATCTCCTGCATCACAGGGACAAGGGACAGAAAACTGAGGGAAACGTTAAAAAAAAAAAAAAAAAAAAAGTAATGCCCTCTGCAGAACTGTGTGGGTTTTCATCAGAGTGCATTCAAAATCCTGATTATGTTTTATTAGTCCTAGTTTAAAACATACCTTTAGGCTGTCTGAGAGCATCTCAGAGAACTCCTCTCGCTCAACTTTGTTGTGGTTTATCCAAGACTCAATTGCTGCAGTTGGATTTTGCGAGCTTGGAACACCATCTAAGTCAGAGCAGTTAATATTATCTGGTTTTAATTGACAATCAAATATATGTCAAATGAATTTAGTCCATCACATTATTATAACAAACCACAGAGCAGTATTAGACTGAATAACATGTGATCCAGTCTCTAAATTGTTTCACTTTTGCATGGATAGACATAAAGCATGAATGAATACATCAGGATGAATGTGTGCTTTAGTTCCTGCATGCTGATTCTCATGCAACATGGTTTTTACACAAATTCCTAGTATGCATACACAGGTGTTGAACCATATAGTTTGCCCTTATATGTTTTTTTCTACCATTTAGAAGATAAGGCCCACAATTATATGTATATATCTAAGGACAAAATACCCTAATACATTTTGGTCATATATGGTTTGATTTTTCTGTTATTACACAGACATGATGATGCCAACAGACTTGCAAATTTCGTCACATACTGGTTTCCTTTACAATTCGTTGTATGTGCACAGCACCAAGACAAAACAAATTTGGCCACACGCAACAAACCAACAAACTGGACGTGAGAGGCAGATTTGCTGCAAATAAGAGCGTTTTCTATTTCTGTAAAGAAGCAATTAGTATGAAGGTTCACAGTAAAAATACAAAAGTACAAATACAAAAATAGCATAAACAGTCTTTAATCATTTTTTCAAATGCTAGACATTTTCTGAAACAATTCTGCTAGCAGTGAATATACATGGTTTAGGAGCTGTGAATATCAGGGTTCTCTTGTGGTTTAATGCGTCATAGTTAGTAAATGAAATGTTGCCGAGTCTTATCCTGATTCCACAGCATTCCGTTCCACTTTTAGACCGCCTGGTTCACATGCAGCTTGAATCCACATCCGTTTATTTTATTTTAGCTCCTGCAATACAAATACCTTTCCCTTTCAAATATAGAGCCTGCCTATCTCAACGCTGCTACACTGCTTGACTACACTACTGAAGAACCGGAAGACATTTCCTTGAAGAAACCTAGAGATGCTGAGGCAAGCCAGCCTGTCTACTGAACCCACCTTTGATGATGTCCATGAGGAGACGCAACGGCAGGTTGAGGAACTCGTCCGTTTGGTGCAGCTGCACCAGGTGAATTTTGGCACAGTGCTTAGCTGCTGTGTACAGCTCCTGGTCACTGTGTCTGTCTGCCAACCACATCACCTAAAACACACAGCACACAGTTGGCCACTGACCGGTATTTAGTCATGGAACAGGGATCTCAGTGGGGCTCCATTATAACCTTAAGAGGGGAGTTTTAAAAGTTGCCTTATACCCACCTGTAAACAATTCTTAACCTCCACAGTCCGTGAGAGGAAGCGTGAGCACTCCTCAAACAGAGCAGTGAGCTGGTACATATCAGCCATCTCATAGGTGTCTTGCAGGTCTTCCACCTGGAGTTTGATCGTCCCATGATAGATGTAGTCCAACAGCAACTGGAAGACGGGCGCACTCACATCTTTCAGCTCAATGTTGCGGTCGTGAGCCTCCCTAAGGTTTGAGGTGAACATGGACCTGAAGAAGCTGCTCTGTGCCGACAACACCAGGCGATGGAGCTGGAACTCTCTGCCCTCCACCGTGATGGTGACATCCGCAAACAGACCGTCCTCTAAACACAAGTCCATGATGCTCTTGACCACACGCGTGGAGTGGGAGCGATCAGTGAAGGTGTAACCCTGGAAGTAGTTCTCCTCTCCAGATGAACCCCCCACACTGAGGCCCCCATCATCACTGGTCTCCATGGCCTTCAATGATACACATACACAGGGACTTCCAACTCTCACTCCCGTTAAAACGTTGTTAAAGAACAATAAATATGTGTTAACTGCACAAACACGATGCTCCAGTAAACAGATATAAAGACCCAGAGTGTGTAGTGATCACATGTAGTTCTCGGAGTGGTGATGGGGACGCGCAATGATGAAGCTACCAGCTCATTAACTTGACCGTATTGTTAGGAGAAGGCGATAGCGACAGAGGAAAGTACAACCAGTTGTTATTGTCAGTCTTCATCAGCTAGCAACATTTTCAAAGTTTCAAAATACTTCAAATATCTGCTGGCTACAAAACAAATGTAGCTGGCTGGCTGAGACGTTAGCCTACTGTATACACACTAACTAGCTACTACCGTTAGCAACAACATAGCTAGATAATTCGTCAACGTACTCTGTACCTCTGATGACAATCACACTGAATTCATATGCAATGTGTTAATCGGTCAATTGCAAAATATTCCACAGTACTTGCAGATGTGCGTACTTTCAGTTTTTAAACGCACGGCTCTCATAAGAAACGTGTTTGGATTAGCCATAGGGTGTTTGGTGCATGTTGGTGTAAGCGCCAGGAAGTAAATACTCAGTGCGTGTCTGTAGCGCGCTGCTGCCATCGTGCGTTGGAGGCCTGTCATTGCATGTAGAAAAAAAACCTGTTATCTATCTATCTATCTATCTATCTATCTATCTATCTATCTATCTATCTATCTATCTATCTATCTATCTATCTATCTATACAGAGAGAGAGAGAAAAAGAGAGAGAGAGAGAGAGAGAGAGAGAGAGAGAGAGAGAGAGAGAGAGAGAGAGAGAGAGAGAGATCATACGCACACATGCAGCGTGGCGCCCGTATGAAATGTCTCACATGAAAGAATGTTACATGTATACTTATAATTGTATACAAACAAGAAGACAGATTATTCTAAAGTTTGACGTGTTGGCTGAAACGTTCATTTCCCCAGGTGGGAACAGCACCTCGGCGCTCTGCCACTACATGACTGAAAGATGTCCAAGTGCCATTTCTTTTGCCCAGTTCTTGAACATTCTTAAATGGTTTGCAGCAAATATTATCAAAAATGCAGCGGATTAAATTCACATGGGCTGTCGTTTGTCTTGTGTTTTTCAGAGACCTTAGGCACAGTTCAGGTAGGCTATTTTAATGTTTGTGGCATTTTGTGTTTTCATTATTGCTTGTATTAAAAAATGCAGCATTCGAGATTCTACGGAGTGCACGGGGTTGACAGGCTATATTATATCGTGCAATACATTACAAACTTGCAGATTCTGCGTAACGTATAATAAACGAGATATACTGCTGAAGAGATCGTTTATGCTTGGTATATATGTTTAATAACGAAGCAAAGATGCGTACGTGAACCAGATTGTCGACCAAGCGTGTTAATTCTTAAAATTCCACTGTGTGGTTAAGTGCCAAAAGTTAGCCTCCTCGGTTTCCCTTCTAGTGAGAGGCAAGTTAGTTTTAAGACGTATTAATGAACATTTAAAGATCACCGAATAAAGAAAACCAGTATAGAAAAACATCATTTGTTTTGTTTGCAGATCCATCAGCTGTTCTACACGGAGGCGTCTCGCAACAGAGTTTCATCAAATCGCTTACTGATGCCAACTTATTATTCGAGGTAGAAAAGTTTCCGTATTACTGTTTGCCTTCTTTGATATTATCCAGACGGTGCGAGTTGAAGCCCATATCATAATTAAGGATAAAAAAATGATTTCATGAAGCCGTCAGACACACCTTATACTGCATGAACCCTGGAACAGTGGGGGGAACGCGGGGGTAAAATAATAAAGATAAAATATTTCATTTTTCCTGTTCCTCCAGTTCTTACTGAGTGGCCTGGTGATTGATGAGGACAACAACATTGCTATGCGGGATCAGGAGATGGCATCCATGAGGCAGGGACGAGCTTTCTTAAGCCTCATCAACGATAACGTCCCCAAGACTGTGTCAGCAATGGAGAAACTGCTAGTGACTCTGGAGGATGAAGACCAGTCGTTCACTCAGTCCAGGTTTGAGACCCTCATCCTAGGAATCGTTTTCTCAGCTTACCAGGTCCAGAAGAAGCAAGAAGACGATTGGGCTCGTGCCCTCGGTCGCCTCGCAAACGTCACCCTGATTCAGCTACGCAGGTCTTAAATAATTCCACAATAAATCTACGAAGCAATTTCAACTTCCACGTTATCTTTTCTAGTCTGGGAAAGCACCAAATGTATTTTGAGATCTTCATGTAAGCTCATTTTTGAACATTCGCTTTCTGGCTCCCATTTGACTCTTCCTTGCTGATGTAGGGGAAACTTTTTTTTATTTCATGCAATGTAGTACAAAGTATATTATTGGTATAAACAGTGTTTACTTTTATTAAAAAGACTGAATTGTTAACATGTTTCTCCAAAAAAAAGTATGAAAATGCAATCGTATACACCGACCCTTATTATATTTCTCATAAAATGTATTTTAGGCAATAACGTCAAACAGTACAAAGACGTATGCAGTATGTATATAATCTTTCAGTTGCTTCAGAGGACTATGATTTCCTTTTCAGCATTTTACATTCAGTGTTGGTCTTTGCTCTTTGGCTCGCACGGGGGCGCTGGTGAGTTCCGTGCTGGACTCTAGAGTTTCCAGCTCTCGCTCCAGGACTCATTCCTTCCTCCCTCTGAGCTCCAAGCGTCTGGCTTACAGTATCATCTCGGCTCCAGATCAAAATATTAAAACCTGCAGATGAAGGTTAACGTGTTCTTAGGAAAGCATTCACTCAAAGAACGTGCACTGGTAGACCTTTCTAGAGTACTTACCCATTCCTGATGCCAAAACGCTCCCCATTGGGTGGAATTTGTTGAGCTAAGATATAAGACAGCATAGACATTATGAATGTTCTGAATGTCAACACCTTTTCTGTTTTTTTGCACCATCACAGGTGGAGTACGGTGCTGTGTTTACCACCAGCACCACTCCTTCCCCTGGTGTTTGTTGAGGGATGGGGAGCTGTATTTTTGATTTACTGGCCATGTTTACTACTCTGAAGGTGCAAAATATTTTTATTGTGACATAAGCAATAAAACTGGCATTTTTAGCATGCACTCTGTAGCACATCTTGCTGCAATCACAGCTGCAGGTCTGTTGGGGTATGCCTTTAAGCAATAGGTTTTTTGAGACTGGTCTTCCATAAGGACCCACTCTAACTAAGAATTTGTACAATTTTGTCTCTTACATGACTTTCAAATAAAATAAAAGTTCTAGGTTTGTAATGCCACAAAACAGGAAAAACACTAAGGGTGTGAACACCTTCACAAGAATTGTAGTGTTTTTCATGTTTCTCATAGAAATGCAAGCAGATCTGATTTTTTGTGCATTTCTCAAAATAGCGTGACACCAAATGTTATTTTCCAGTTAAGGCATTTCCTAAAACCTCTGTACATGTGTGGAAAGACACATCAGAGATTTTGTTTTGTTGACAATGTACAATTATGGGCACAGAGTACAAGGAACCATTTTTGTATGAATAGACATGAAATAAACACACACTTACAGACACAATGCCGTGTGTGTTGGGGTCTTTCAGCTGATTCACAAGCCTGCCTGTGTTAGCATCAAAGATATCAATGGTTCTCTCATCATCAGTAAAGACACGGTCGTCTGGGTAACGGCCAACAACAACGAGGTCATATATGGGGTGCCAAGTTGCCTAAAATGAAAACATCACGCACACATCCATACGCATGTTGGCATATTACAGATGAATTGGACCAATAACAAATCACCAAGCCAGTTCACACTCAAACTTCAATTGAGGTAAATGTCCAAACAGATGGGTCTCCTGAGCTCTAACCTTGATGGGTGTCAAGTGCTGGAACTGGCGATGTGGGTGTACGATAACCTGAGCTGGCTTGGACCAATCACATGAGGAATATATTCTGATCTCGTCCATTTGGTCTGTGGTGAGAAGCTTGGTGCAGTCCGTGGGGTTGAAATAAGCTAAAGTAAAGGCAATTGAAGAAAGGAGAAACCAAGAACAATGTTCATAACGTATATTAAATATATATGCAGTTCATGGCCTTTTAACCAACATTTGTTCACTTACCAGAATTAACAGGTTTCTTATGTGGTATTTCATGCAAGTAGCTGTTTTTGTCTTTAATGTTCCTGAGGTCCCACAGCTTGACAGTGGTGTCAACAGACGATGTTGCCATGAGCCAGTCATAGCGAGGGTTGAATTGTGCATGGGTCACTTTAGCCTTGTGCAGCTTCTCATTGAAAATCTACATTTAGATGAGAAAAAAACCTTAACAAAGATAATTTTTTTTTCCTTTATGGAATACGTTTTTTTTTTTTACATTGACAGCATCATCACAACTCTTCCGTCTCTCTCACCTTTTGCCCGTCCAATCTAAACAGAAGCAATCTCCCTGCATTGTCCCCAGTCACAACCATCTGGCGACTCAAAGAAACGTCTAAACAGCAGTACCAGTAACTGGAGAATAGATTTAAACGTTGTTACAATTAGTGATGATTCATCTTGTATTTTTTTTAAACATGATGATTACTGCATGTAGAATAGAGAGAGTGCAAAGGGATTTCTAGCCAGACTTTAAACATATCTCATTAACTGCATGTCAAATCACCGTATATCTTCAACGCATGTACATTTTTTGCTGGCAAAATGCAAAAGACCAGATATCTAACATGTCTAGTGTGAGAATGCTTCTCTCTCAAGACCTCAATCTGGAATTTATTCAGAAAAAACAGCTCACAGAAGACAAGTCCTATTAAGTAGTACTTACACCTGCATTATGCCAACAAGGCCAATCGGTGAAAAATAACAAAAACAAAAAACAAACAACCCAACCAGAGTGCTCACCAGAAAGTGTGGTGAGTATGGCTGCACTCTGGGACACGAGAGATCGTCTCGCTTGGGAGGTGTTCAAAGCTTTGCAAGGAGAGCGTGCCATCACCAGAGGCCACGTAGAGTTTGGTTGCATCTGTGGGACAAAACTTCATCCCTCCAATAGAGTCACCACCTCCTTTCTGAGAGTAAATAGATACATGTCTGTTGATGGAGGCCTTTCAGATCTTCCTGAACTCCTCTTTATAAACACTGTTTCAATATTCAAGATCATATACAGGAGCATTTCATTAAATTCAGTCACACTGATGGTATTTCAGACATTTGAGATCACGTGAGACCATTTTACTATAATGGTTTATACTATTAACAAAGACTGAAAGTGGTGTAGTCTTTGTCTTTTCTACAAAGCTGTAAAGTGATCCAGCATTGTTGACATTTGAAAGTCAACAAACAAATAACCCAGGCCTTTACGGTTGATACTGGTAAGGAGAAGAATTTTATTTTGTGAACCTAGCCAGTTGCGAGTGGCAAGAAATGTCCTTCACCCCTTTTATGAAGGCTGTCTTGTCCAGCACCTCATAGTCCCACAGGATGATGTCTCCACCTTTGGAGCCCACAGCCACCTTACTGAGGTGGCTGGGGTTCCACTCGAGACACGTTACCCTCCGGTCAAATGGACTGGCTGTGCGGAGCAACCTGTAGCTCTCCAGGGAGCGTACAAAAGGCTCCTGGAGACACTGGAGAAGAAGATGATGGAAGATGAGGAAAACATATAACCACCACAGCTCCACCCATATCCCAACATATTTACGGTTTGGAAAATATACCTTTTCATTGCAGCAATAAGTTAAACTGGAGCTTCCTAGAACATTTCTGTTGGTTACTATGTTACCTGCCGCAGGTGAGACTGGATACTCTGTCCCAAAGAGCTTTTGTAGATGTAATGTGGCATGCTTAGTTGGGTCTCTCTCCTCTGCCGCCCAGACTTTCCACTCGTCTGTTTGAGTGTCTCTTCTACAATGTACAGAACCATCATTACAGATTAGGCTCGCTTCTTTATCAGAAAGCAAATGTAAAAAAAGATGTAATGAGAATGTATCTCTGTAGCTGACCACAGCCATTTTCCCCGCTCGTTCTTGGTGGAGTCTTTTCATCTTTCTTTGCCTTGAGTTTCTTAGAACGAGTTTCAGGATATTCTTCGCCCAGTTCTTCTTTTGCATCGCGCTGATCTGTTGCACGTGTCTCCTCCGTCTTCTTTCTTCTTACCATCTTGCATTAAAAACATGTCCAAAATATAACGATAAATAAAGCCAGTCAGGGATCTTAGATTCACTATGAAGCAAACTTGGCAGATATAACGATGCTAAATCGTTTGAGGTGAAATGTATGTCACTTAACCAATTCCATACCTTCAAGATGTAATTTCAACGATGAAGAAAGTTTGATCAATTTTCTCGTCAAAGGTGTGCACCGTGCGCCCTTTTCCTTGCGCTTGTTGTTACTTAACTACCACGTGTTTGTGACGTACTTTCCGCCTGTTTTGTAACCACTGTGGGTTTTACACATTTTCAACACTAGATGGCAGTATTGTCAAAATGTTTCCAACTCATTCCAAAGTCCAAAATGCACCATTATTATTATTTTATAACAAAAACCTACGAACTTTATACATTTATATTTAATCTAAAACACACCTGGTTTGTAAAAATGCAAAATATGAAACCTAGTTTACATTTAGTCTTGGTTATTGTGAATATCTTCAGATGTTTTTTTCTCCACCACCAAAGTCAGGGACAAATCACTAAACTGAAGGACGGGCCGTCGTGAACCATAACGATCGGTCACAATTTTACATCGACCCCCCATATCAGGCTTTATGGAACATTTTCACATAAAGTCTACGTTAGGTAAAGTAATGATATAAGAAATACGATTTTAATACTTCAGACCTTTCGATGTCTGCCGTGTATCAAGAATACTGAAAAGCGTTCACACGCAAATTGTAAATTTATAAATCACACAGAACCATTTGAGACGATCGTAGTGTCTACACGGGAAGTAGTGGGTTATATAAACTGCTCGTTGATATTGAGTAATCGGGGAGCTTGTCTCCCGCTCCATCACACTGTCCGGAGTCGTGGGTACGGCGCGGCGTGGAGAAGCACGTTAACCAATCAGATCCGTCCTGGACCCACGACTGACAACGACAACAAAGACAGGCGTGTTTTCTCTCTGGTGCTGCTGGCTTTCCCACACAGCGCCTTGGCATGACCTGCACATCGTATTTAACATTACATGACATCTGGAGTGGACGGGCTTAGCATTCTTCAGCTTCTGATCGTAAGTTAAAGCTTAATTTGATGCATAATGGTTGTTTTATTCGTATGTGGGGAAAAAGATAAACATTTTAAACTATATACCCTAGTGAAGGAACTCGTTTGTATTAAATTGTCCTCTCACGACAAGCTTACAATTTTACACTGACGTTATTCAGCATCCATCGTCAATAATGCAGTTTGTTAATTATTTTTAAATGTCCAATGTACATAAATTAGCTAACGTGATTTTTAAATTTCAATTAAACACACGTTACCCTGAAGTTTATCCCAGCTTAGTTTATGAAATGGCTGGATATAGCCTAGTAAACATGATACTAGTCTAGTAACAAAAAGCTTAATCGTATGCTGTACATCTTCCGGTTTTTCGATTAAAACTGTTGAGTAAGATGTTTTTTTATAGGTTACAAATTGTGAGCTTACTCTCTGACTCGCAATAATTTTGTTGTCTCAAACGTAGGCTGAGTCTAGGTCCTTGTAGACATCAGTGCTCTCCAGGCAGAGCTGATGAAAGGTTGTTAAAGATGCGCTATAACCAACAGGCAAGTGCATGAACCCAGGAACACTGAGCTGAGTTTAACTGTCATTGATGGATGACAATCGTTTGTGGCCTAACTTCATTACTAATTTCATGGTCATCCTGGACCTTTCATATTGCTCAATACTAGACATACAAGGTACATTTACTATTTGACTTTCTTACAGTAAATGAAAATCACTTGACCTACAATCCAGTATAGTGTACAACATAGATTTCTGCAAAAGCTCTGGCAAATTCACATCTATAATTCTTTTGGATTTGTCTTTATTTCTGTTTTAGTAGACTCCAAAAGTAATGAGATCTGTAAAGCTGAGTGCAGGCTGAAGGACGAGGCGGTTTTCAGGGTGCAACACTGATGTTCTTTATTATTGTGGTTTGCGCAGACAGCGCACATTTAACAAAACGCAATGGCGTGAGACTCTAATAAAGACGAGCACAGGACGCTACACACACACACACACACACACACACACACACACACACACATGCACACACGCTTTATACACATAGTCTAACAAGCACCACGTGAAACACATTAGACTAATGACACAGGTGAACGCACACACAGCCAGCTACACCCCCCAATGTACATACACAGACACGGACTACGTAGACACATGCCCCAAGGGGAGGGGTCCGGTGCTGTAGTGTGACAGAGCCCCCCCCAGGACCTACACCAACGGGCGGGTCCAGAGCAGCCGGCAATGCGTCCGGGAGAGGTCCGCCCTCCGGCATGAACCAGCTAGAACACCCTCCCTGGGAAAACAGGGGAAAAGACGTTAGACAAACACAATGGCACATTCACAAAAACACAGACAGGCACATTAAACAGCATAGGCACAAGAGGGAAAATGGCTTTAGGGAGAAACACGGGGACTAACACAAACACAGTCCCAGGCAGACACAGGAACAGGCGTCCCGCTTGCAGGAGGGCTGCCAGCGGGGAAAGTCCTCCCAGGGCCACAGGCGCTGCTGTAGGTGGTCCTCCTCCTCCTGTCCTCTGAGCGGACACTCTGCCGCGTGTACTCGGCGCTCTGCTTGCTTGCGCGCCAGCAGTCCTCTCCGAGCGTGCGGTCAGTCCCTCTGGGCGACACCGGAGGGCACGCCTCAGGGTACGCCTGCCGACGCCACTTCGCCCCTCTCCGGGGAGCCACTAGGGGGACCTCACCCCCCTTCCACGGTTGCTCCACGGGTCTAGTCCCATGTCTCGGTTACTCAACCTCCATCTCCTCCTCCGAGGCGTCCAAACTCCACTTCCTTGCCACCTCGAGGGTGTGGCACCGGGAGCAGTCCATGCTGCTCCCCTCAGAGAGGGGAAGTGGAACGCCCTCAGTCCGGAGTTTCCTCCCCCTCGACCTCACGGTTCCCCCGGAGTGCTCCAGTGGAGGTGGGCTCTCAACTTCCCCCTCAGAGAGGAGTCCCTCGTCGGGGAGCGGAGTGCCTAATTCATGTTTCACTTGTTCATTTTGCTGAAAACATCTTGGCATTAATCACATTTTTAAAAAGTGAGATCAGCATTGTTGCTGAAGGTTCAAATCAAATATTCTAACACAAATCTTATATAAATGCATATCCCTGTTGAGAAATACTCCAAAAATAATACAACAAAAAACACTTGACTGAATTGCAGTCAAATGTCCTGATCCTGTATCCTGTAAATATCATTATCCTGTAAATATCATAATCTTGTAAATATCATAATCCCACAGCTTGAGAAGAGTTGCTGTGTTAAGTATTAGGACAGCTTTTCACTGTGGATTAGTTCATTTTCAACTGCTATTTGTAGGACTGAGGTTACTGTCTATACAAGGTTGTTGTTGCCTGTGTAGAGGGATCTACACTCAAGCACAAGGAAAGGGGACGTTGGAGCTCGTTAGATGAGGTGGCGACTGGTAGGGACTGATCATGCTGAGCCTCATCAAGGTGCCTCAGGTTTTAACCATCAACCAAGTTCCAAAAGTAAGTATCATGCTTACAGCTAAACTGCAGTTAACAGCATCTTGTGTAGCGCTGTGATGTGTTGGTGCTACTCTTGTTCTGATAGGTAAGGCTTCATTTAAAGTGCTTTTATTTGTTTTTAAAGCACTAAATGGGCTGACCCCTTCTTACATCTCAGATTTGCGCCAATCTCCAATCAGGCAGCGTTCGCTGAGATCTTTATCTCAGAACTTATTAGTTGTCCCCAGGACACCTTTAAAACTTAGAGAGGATCGAGCATTTTTAGTGTACGCTCCGAGACTGTAGAATAACCTACCACCTGATATTCGCCATGCTACCTCTGTCTCGTCTTTTACATCAGGTTTAAAAACCCATTTATATAAACTTGCATTTGTTCAGTAAGAAACTGTGGTAATGTTTTGGTGAATTGATGTATTGTATGTTGTTATTTTATTTTATTTTTGTGTATTTGACTTATTTTGATTGTTGTTGTATTTTTTGTATTTTATACTATATTTATTAGAATATGTACAGCACTTTGGGCAACTTTGGCGGCATAGAAAGTGCTTTATAAATAAAATTTACTTACTAATGCTTTCAGAGCCTGTGACCAGCGCCTGGGCTTGCCTGGCCTTGCATGTGCTTGCCTGGCCTTGCTAGCCTGATGTGCAGGCCTCTACATTCTTTGGTGTAGTTATCTAAACAATAACTCAAACGCCATAAATCTATTCTTGTTAGTGAAACAACAAATATATCTGCAATTATAAATATTTTTAGAACATGTAATAACAATATTTTGTGGGCTTGTATAGAATTAACGAACCCTCTGTTCTGAACAGGTCTTCCATGAGGATGGGATCATATCAGGATATCGGTACCCTTACAGCACAGCCAAAGACTGTGTTCTCAGTATCTTCCAGCTAACCAACGAAACACTTAACATCTGGACCCACTTTCTGCCCACATGGTCTGACAGTTTTCTCCAGAAACATTAAAGCAACTTCACTAGAAATTAAATTTTGCATAACATTTGCATAACAGTTGCCAGTTAATTTCTCTCTAACGATGAAGATATAGTGCATAGTAAATGTGTTCACTTACATTTTGTGCCACCGTGTGGTGCAGAGTCTTATCAGGTTTTACTCTGGTCCATTTTGCCAGGTTCTTCTTGTGGAAGCTGCTGGTGGTGCTGGTGGAGGGGGGGTGGCAGGACTGCTACCGATGGCCTCTCATAGTCTTCCTCATCTCCAGCTCCCTCTACCCACTGGCCTCCAGCTGTGCTCACACCTTCAACTCCATGTCCGAGCGTGCCAGGCACATCTGCTTCTTCTTCGACTATGGAGCTCTCAGCCTCTACAGCTTGGGTGAGGGGCCTGGGGTTCAGTTTCACCAACACTAACGCCTTTAATGTTGTGTTATGAGGAATGAACTGATGTGTGAAGTGTAAAAGAACTGTTCCACTTTATAGACACTGCAGAACAGAATCATGCTAATTTGTCCAGACTTACTCACTGGAAGCAAATATTGTTGTTTTCTTAGAAATCCTTCACATTGTTTTGCATTTATGTGGGTGTTTGTGCACCAATAGGTTCTGCTATCTCCTATTCCTCTTATGCATTCCCCGAGAAATGGGTCAACAGCATGTTCCACAAATACTACATTCCTGCTGCTGTGCTGAACTCTGTTGTCTCTACTGGACTGGCCTGCTACTCAAGGCAAGACTGATTCATGCATTTGTTAAATGTTATGAAATGTTAACACAAATGATATAGTGAAAAGCAATAAAAGATAAATTGTTTAGCACTGTTTTGTTATGGGACATTTTTAAGCAATCTGTGGTTTGTGTGAGTAGTTTCAACAACTTTTAGTGTACCCTAAATGACATTTTGAAAGATATATTTACAGCTTTTTTGTAATGTCCATATATGTTCAGGCTTTGTATAGTTGAATTGCTCTGACTTCTAATACATTAATAATTTTTATAGTATCATTAATTTCCAATTGTTCTTTTCTTAGGTTTTCTGCAGTGAAATTAAACATGAAACTATGCAGATGTCTACGCACGGTGGCCTTTGCGTATCCGTACATCTTTGACAGTGTTCCTTTGTTTTGCAGGGTAAGTTAACATGTTGTGTGTGTGTGTGTGTGTGTGTGTGTGTGTGTGTGTGTGTGTGTGTGTGTGAGTGTTCATAATGGTCACTGCGACCAGTCGTTTGAGCTCCATGTGTATGTTTCTCCCATCACAGATGTTCATGTGCAGTGGTGATGGTTGCACAGTGAATGAAGCCACAGCTGTCCACTACCTGCACACCTCACTGGCTGTCTTCACGGGCTTCCTCTTTGCCTCACACCTACCTGAACGTCTGGCACCTGGGAGTTTTGATTACATAGGTTAGCGGCACAAATAAGTATAATTCGGTAAAACCGCACTAGGAACAGTCTTGTCTGTTCACTTATGTTTTTCCATTTATTTGCTTTTTCTTTTCTTCACAGGGCACAGTCACCAGCTCTCTCACGTCTCTGCCATCGTTGGCACTTATTTCCAGCTGACTGCAGTCGAGCTGGACATGAACTTACGTAAGCGATGGCTTCAGAAACATTCCCAGCCCATCACCTTTACCAACACAGTGGGGGCTGCACTTCTGTGCGTCACCTCCAGTCTGTGTATAATCTACGTCTTCAGTCAATCTTCAATCACCAGAAAAAAGGACCATTATTTTAAAAGGTCATAAACTACTGTACAGTAACAACAGCTGTGTTTTAATGTAAATAATGTGAAAGTATGAAGAGCTTTCTTGGGGTGAAGGATGTTTTATACAAGACTGCATTAGCTGTGTTAAATTAAAAACAATCTTGATTTAGGAGTAGGCCTATTACTTGATGTACTTGAGTATTAATTGATGACACATAGTCTAATGAGCCATTTAAAATAAAAAATCTCACTGTACCTAGTGGTGTTTACTAGGTTGTGTTCACAATATGTGCCTTAAAACACTAAATCTGTATTTTATCTACCACATTTATTTATAACCTTAACTTGAAGAAAAAAGTTAATCTAAGTAAAAACACTAGCTGTTTTTATCCTTCATATTTTTGTAAAGCTTGCATTGTTTGCATTATATTTATATTTTGCACATTGTATTTATTTAAAATCAATAAACGAATCTGATTTTGTTTGGTGTTTTAAAACAAAAAGGCTCAAAACAAATCTTCAACACGAATTGTCACCATACCTGTCAAGGTTTTGATTTAAAATAAGTGAAAATTTCAAGGTCCAAGGTCCAGGTCCAGGACTCCTTATATTTTACACGAAGTCTTTACTTTTTTGGTAGGAACGCCTTCTCTCGTCGTTGTGTTTCGGGTTTGTTGTTCCCGCTGTCAGCGCTAACCTCGCGAGAACTGACACTCGGGCTACTGCAGGTTGCCATTCTCGCGAGGCTAGCGACATAATTCATTTTGGGGAGGCACTTGAATGGTGCGTGTGTGTGTGTGTGTGTGTGTGGGGGGGGTGTTAGTTTATACAGGATATTGCGTTACAAATTTGAGGCGGGACATCCGGAGGTCTTGGCGATTTAGCTGATGTCCGATTGGTCCGATTTTCAAAAATCCGTTTGTTCGCGAGGCGGAGGGAATATTCGAATTTAGAATTCCGAAGAGGCGAGAACAACAATCCTACGAGGTTGATTAAAAACACTTCACGATGATGAGGCCCATGTAAGTTTTCTTCAACGTGTGTGTGTGTATATATATATTGATTATTTTTGTAAGATGCTGCTTTGTGTTTTCTATGGTGAGCTAGAATGTACTAGTGCCAATCTGGGGTAGCTTGGCTAGTTAGCCAGCTAGCTTCATTAACGTTAGTTAGCAAGCGAGCTAACACCTGGTGATTTTAGCCATTTTAACACATTCTTGCTCATCAAACGTCTCTAGATAGTTTCTTATCTAACTAGTGACTTACCTCAAATGTGCGTCGATCCACACGAAACGTTAGCGACTGCTAGCTTATTTTACTTGGTAATATATCACTAGTTCCAGTAAGTTAGACGGGGCAGCCTAAGAAAATGGCTGTATTTCCTGTACATGGCTGGTGCTGCCTTACAGCAGCAAGTGTAGGTGGCGAGACAGGTGAACTAGACACCTTTTCTTGGTTCATATACACGTATAACAGGTTGGTCGAATGTTCTTTTACATGTTCTTTAATTCTAGGAAGGCAAAGACCCCACGCCGACCTCCTCCTAAAAAAACAGCCAACCACCAGACGGATCCTGTCGGGGTATGTTCAGTGAAACGGTGTATAATGTGAAATAAACATGGGTGATCACGTGTGTGTAGGCAGGTTAACACGGGTGAGGAGTCGGAGTATCCGAGTTTAATCTAGGTTAGTTGAACCTTTCAGCGAAGTGCCGCCCTCTGCGCTTCTGGCAGGTTTACTGCCGCGTGCGTCCACTGGGCGCAGAAGATGGAGAGTGTTGTGTGGAGGTGATCAGCAGCACCACCATACAGTTACACGCGCCCGATGGCCTCAAAGCCAACAGGAATGGAGAGTTCAAAGAGGTCAGTCGGTTCTAGTGGCACCTGCGTCACACACACACACACACACCCCTTGTTGTATTTCCTGTATGGGTTATCCAGTGTCTACTAGTCTTGTGACGGTTGAGATTTGCTAGTATTTTGCTAAGGTCATAATATCCAAGTCTCAATTTGATGTAATTATTATTACAGACACAATATTCCTTCAAGAAAGTGTTTGGAATTAAAACAACTCAGCGAGAATTGTTTGAGGATGTTGCAAAACCTCTTGCTGATGACTTAATTCATGGGAAAAATGGTAAGAAAATAATTCAGTGAAATCTGAATGAAATGCGATTTGTTTCGCATGATATGTTCATACACTAAGATCTTATTTTTCATTCCATAGGGCTTCTGTTCACCTATGGTGTCACTGGGAGTGGAAAAACGTTCACAATGACTGGCTCCCCTGGTCAAGGCGGACTACTTCCGCGCTCATTAGACATGATCTTCAACAGCATTGGGCCCTTTCAGGCCAAAAGATTTGTAAGTCACTTTAGTGTGATTTGATATGATATTATATTCATTGTGTTCTCTGAGCTCATGAACTGTCACACAACCCAGGTCTTTAAACCAGATGACAAGAATGGCGTGGAAGTGCAAAATCAAGTAGATGCTCTTTTGGAGCGTCAGAAACGAGAGTCTCAGCAGTCTGTACCAAAGACTCCCTCCTCCAGGTGCATGGAAGTTCCTCACTTAACAATCTGTGGCTGGAGGTGCATGTGTTGACTGATTACACACTTGACTCAAGCCATGTTTATTTGCAGGCAAAGAGCAGACCCAGAGTTTGCTGACATGATTAATCCTGAGGAAGCTTGTAAGGCAAAAGAAGTGGATGAGGACAGCAGTTACAGCGTGTTTGTCTCCTACATTGAGATCTACAATAACTATATCTATGATCTGCTGGAAGAGTCTCCGATTGACCTGATCAAGCCAAAGTAAGCCTGTTGTAGCTTTTTACACTATTGCTCTTTATGCCATGTTTTGTCAGCCTGCTGTTTATACATGTGCACAAAAATGATTGAATATAGACAGGCAGAATTGAATCTTATCCTTTAAATGCACACTTGGGTTTATGGATAATGCTCCATCTCTTTTGGACATGGGGCGTGTATACTGTAGTGTAGCCTGCAGATAATGTTTCTGTTCCTCTGCTAGGTGGAATGGTGCAGGGACTCCTCTGCGACACACTGAGTTCATGTACGTGACCAGTGGAGAACTGCTGTAGATTAGACCGCAACTCCTTGCTCAGCATAATCTGTACTACTTGTTCTGTGTAGTTACATGCGGCGCTGTTGTCTAAACTGTTGTCTTTTCTTTGTCGACTTGTGGCATAAGCTTTGCTGCTTTCTCTAGTCTTCTGCTTAGGAGGCATGACCCGTTTTAACATGGCTTGGTGACACGTTTTATGTATTCACGTTCTGTGCAGTTTCCCTTTTGCAGAAGTAATATTGAGGGCTTTTATTTGCTTCTTTTAGACCACCACAATCTAAAATTTTGCGGGAAGATCAAAACCACAACATGTATGTGGCTGGGTGCACAGAAGTTGAAGTCAAGTCGACCGAGGAAGCGTTTGAAGTCTTTTGGAGAGGTGAGTTGAAATGCCGTTGACCCCAGTACTTACACCAGTAGCTGTCAGTGCATTTTAATCATGGGTAACTGTGACCACCAGGTCAGAAGAAGCGCCGAATTGCCAACACGCAGCTGAATCGAGAGTCTAGCAGATCACACAGTGTGTTCATCGTCAAACTGGCCCAGGCACCACTGGATGCAGATGGAGACAACGTTCTGCAGGTAAATGCCAGCTGTGCTCTGTGGGGGTGGGGTTTAACGGGGGTGGGAGGAGACATTCTTCTTCCTGGCTTCTCCAACTTTGAGGCAATCTTCTTCTTCACCTCTTCAAGGATAAGAACCAGGTGAACGTGAGCCAGCTGTGTCTGGTGGACCTGGCCGGGAGTGAACGCACCAGTAGAACTCGTGCAGAAGGGAGCCGCCTCCGTGAAGCAGGTCGGCTGCTTCTGGAACTGCTCGTATCGTATGCCCAGATCCTTGGGTTTTATGGCCAGTATTGTTCATTTTGTTTCTCTTGACAGGCAATATCAATCAGTCTCTAATGACACTCCGCACTTGTATTGAAGTTCTGAGGGAGAATCAAATGTGTGGCACTAATAAGGTATGCACACAGATATTTCCTGGTCTTTATATGCTTTATTTAAAGTCCCCTCCATGTTCAAGTTATGACTGATTCCTACACCCCCCCCCCCCCCCCCCCTTTCTTTAGATGGTCCCTTACAGAGACTCTAAAGTTACCCATCTATTCAAAAACTATTTTGATGGAGAAGGCAAAGTCAGAATGGTGGTCTGTGTCAACCCTAAGGCTGATGATTATGAAGAAACTATGGTAAGCCTGTTCAGACTTTGAGTTTGCATTCAGATTGCTTAAACGAAACTGCTACTAGAATAATAGCTTCAGATATTATGGTTCTGCAGTTAAACCCCATGTTTTCTTGAAGCTGGTGATGAGGTTTGCCGAGATGACTCAGGAGGTGGAGGTGGCCCGGCCTGTCGACCGGCCAATCTGCGGCTTTGCTGCGGGCCGCAGACATAGGAACCAGGCCTTCCAAGACGAGCTGTCTCGACGGCTACAGGACCGCGGAGGCCCGATGGATGGAGGTATCGCTCAATCTCTAGCACCAAAAAATGGCTTGTGTGACCTTGCTCATCCTCTTTAATCCATTGTTGTTTTCTAATGTGTGTGTGTGTGTGTGTGTGTGACTTTGCCCAGAGCCTCATACAGCCCTAAACCAACTGCTGCAGAGTTTTCCTCCACTGCCTTCCTGCGAGATCTCTGACCCCACTGATGACCAAACGCTACCCAGGCTCATAGAGGCTCTGGAGAAGAGGCACCGCATCCGACAGATGATGAATGAGGAGTTCAACAAAGCTGGTGTGATATTTTAGAAAACGCACACGCGTGTAAATGTTTCCTAACTGCATACGAAGCTGAAATACCTTCATTGCTTTCTTTTTGCAGCCCACATGCTGAGCTCCAAGCTTCAAGATCTGGACGGCAACCTCATGTCCAAAGAGAACTTCATCCAAGACCAGCGAGGCAAACTAGGAGAGAAGGACAAAATGATCCAGAACCAGAAAAACGACCTTGATCGTCTAGAGAAGAAATGCAAGATGCTGGAGTACAAGGTATGTTGACCACGGTGGAGCTCCTTGACCCCGGGGCAGTCACGGCTGCTCCTCTGGCCCATGATGCTCAGTGCCGCTCATTTGTGTGTAGATCGACATCCTGCAGAAGACCACCAACATCTACGAGGAGGACAAACGAGCCCTACAGCATGAACTGGAGAGCAGAGGCCAAAGGCTGCAGCGCGAGCTCTCCGAGAAGAAGCGCATGGAGACGCGCATGCAGGGCCTGGTGACCGACGAGAAGCTCCGGTGGCAGAAGGAGTGTGTGAGTATCCTCGCCCGACACCGCTCTGCTCGTGCTCTGCTCATATTGAGGAGTGTGTGAGTATCCTCGCCCGACACCGCTCTGCTCGTGCTCTGCTCATGCTCTGCTCATATTGAGGAGTGTGTGAGTATCCTCGCCCGACACCGCTCTGCTCGTTCTCTGCTCATATTGAGGAGTGTGTGAGTATCCTCGCCCGACACCGCTCTGCTCGTGCTCTGCTCATGCTCTGCTCATATTGAGGAGTGTGTGAGTATCCTCGCCCGACACCGCTCTGCTCGTTCTCTGCTCATAGTGAGGATGAGCAGCAAGATACTGCAGCTGATCAAGTACAAATTTGAGACTGTTCCAGTTTTCTGGTTGAGAAGAATTTCTACCTATATAAAAAATATCTTCAGATCAAACCAGTTTTGAAACATAATGGCCAGTGTTGTCTAACAGTGGAGATTTGCGCTACTGATCAAACGCTGCTTATTCTGATTTCACGTCAATTGTTTGCCAATCTTAATTTGAGAATTCATCCATATGTGCATTAGATGCAACCAGGCACATTATCTAATCTGTAGCTGCTGTTCACGGGGCATTGTGTGCGGTTCTGGCAGCCCCTAACCCTGCTAGGCCTTCCTGGGCTCTTAGCTGTGCCAGTGCTGGCACGTTGAGTCTCCAGGCCCAGGACTGTACCGTCGGACTCTGCCAAGCTCCATTCTGCTATGGCTTTGGCTCCAACCTTTGTGTGTATGTGTGTTGCTATGCAGGAGAGGCGCGTGAATGCCAAGGAGCTGGAGATGCAGAACAAGCTGTGGGTGAAGGACGAGAAGCTGAAACAGCTCAAGGCCATTGTGACCGAGAGCAAGACAGACAGCCGGCCGGATCCACCCCAGCGCCCTTCCAGAGAGAAGGACAGAGTGCCTGCCAAGAGATCTGCCTCTCCCTCGCCCGTGCCCGTATGTGTCCGTGACTCGCCTTTCTGATTTGCTACAATACAGGCTATTCTCAGCCACTCTTCCAGTCTGTGTTCGTCTTGTCTTTACAAACTGTTTTTCACTCTCTGTGCAATTGCATGTTTCATTATCTATGCAATTCATCGACTCAATTAAAAAATATATATATGTTGTTCAAATTGATTTTAACAGCTTTACGTTTTTTACTTGTCATGATGTTTTTTGTGTGTGTTGCACTAACCGGATGCTTTGTGCGGTCTTCTCTGCTGCTCCCTGCCGTTTCTCTCCTGCCAGCCCACAGTATACGTCCCCCCTCAAGCCCTCAGGCCAGGCCCCCCGTCCCCCAGCACCAGCAGCGTGTCTGTGGCCTCCTGTATCTCAGAGTGGGAGCAGCGAGTGCCGCAGTCAGACAGGCAGGGCAGCCCCTCCCCTCCCCACGCTAGGAGCAGAGCTCAGGGCCTCCCCAGCAGCCTTGGCAGGAGGAGAGGCAGGTGCTGGGCCCCAGACTGGGAGGTACCCGTCCGGCCAGCAGACGTAGGCCTAGAGGAGGATGGTTACAGGGTCAGTGGTATATCGCGCTGTAGCTGTAGGTAGAGCTGTCGTAACACTAACGTCTCCGCTGCCTGCGTGCTCGCCCTTCTGTAGAGGTGTCCGAAAAATGGATTTGGTGTGTTTACTCTGCTCTTCTTTGTAAGCTTGTCCTGTTCTGTTTCACACTTTAGACAAAATAAGTTTTGAGCTTACCAACCAAACCATTTTTATCTCTTGTGCTCAAGCACAGCTCTGGAACCTGGAAAAGTTGTTTTTGTTTTGTTTGTTTTTTTTGTATTTGTTTATTTATTGCTGGTTTCTAGAAAGCTATTTCTGACTGGCAAAATAAAAATATATACAACCTTATATGTTAAACACATTTCAAATGGTTGTTTTATACTAACAACTTTAAAATCCATGTTCATTTAGCAGGGAGCTTGTTGGTCCATTGTGTGACCGTAACAGCTTGGCATGTTTAGTGCTTCAGTAGAGGACCCACTAACTCTCACTAAGCACCTCTCCCCACTGACTCTCCCTGCTCCTCATTATGTGTGTCTTGGTTGGACAGACCGTGCCTCCGGTTCGGCCCGTGCACAGACGCTCCCACTCGGCTGGAGCCGAGCGATGGGTCGATCACAAACCCTCCACTAATGTGGAGCTGGACACGGTCATGCAGCCCAGTATCCAGAATGCCATCAAAGTGAGAGCTCCCGACGAGAAGGCCCTGTCCAAGTGTGACAAATACATGCTGACGCACCAGGAGGTGGCTTCGGACGGAGAGATTCAGACCAAGCTCATCAAGGTGGGGGTCTTGGATATCTGATCTTGTCGGTCTTGGCTGGTGAGCATAAAATGACATTTTGATGTCTCAGTCTGTGGGTGATGATAGCCATACATGTTTTGCTTTTTAAGGGTGAAGTTTTCAAAACTAGAGGAGGAGGCCAGGCAGTTCAGTTCACTGATATTGAAACGCTAAAACAAGAGAACCCTCTCGGAGAAAGGTGAGAATTTAAGAACAGAATTTTTCTAGAAGCTTGAAGAAATGCCAAGGCATTCTTTGACAAGGCACATAGTTTAAACTAAGCTCATGTGTGTTTTGCTGAAGCCGTAAGCGTAGATCATCAGAGACTGGCCCAAACCAGGAAGAACACAAGGATGGGTCCTGGACAGACGTGGAGACCAGGGTAAGACCCACTGCTTCAGACCTCCCTGTTCTTCTGAACCTTTTCTAGAATTGCTGGAATGTGGCCAGTATGTTGTTGAACTAATGTAGTCGATATAAACTTCATTTTCTGTTTTAAACACTGTGTAATCTTTGATGTGTTGGATGTGCTTCTGTGATTCTGAGTGTTTCCTGTCTCTCTCTGATCTGGTTAGTGTGCTGTTGCTGTGGAGATGAGGGCGGGCTCAAATCTGGGGCCTGGTTATCAACATCACGGATATCCAAAGTACGTTTGGTTCCAAACACATTTAGTTTTTCACTGAGCAAAATTAAGTTAATAATTCTTTATTTGATTTTTGTCTTGCAGGCGTAGAAAGCCTTAAAACCCACCAATGCATTGCCATCACAGTCAAGAGTCCTTTCCTCTTGAAACCCCTCATTACTGTGTGCAATATTCCAATATATTTAACTTTTTAAAATACTTTTTATATATATATAAGCCTGTACATATGTTCACCAAATTTGTTTTGTAATGTACTTTAGTGTTAGCATCAAACATTCATAGTCATCATGACCTCGGGGTGGTTTAAGACGGAGCTGTGGTGAAATGCTTCTTCCTCCTGTCTGGAGTATGTAACTCTTTATGTTATTGGTCAAGTATGGTAAAGAAAGCATTTGCTAGTCATGATTGAGACGTAGGATCTCAATTGTAGTAGTGAACTTAGAAATGCACCGTTTGTTTCACTTGTATGACCTTGATGCGGAGTGACTGATCTGAACGCCACAGCATTCACTGTACACGCAACTGTTAATAAACAGCATTTGAAGATGTTTGTTCTTGTGTTTCTGAAAGGTCTGCCTTTACCGTGCTACTAAACATGCTTTAACCTGACTTTAACCAGCAGATGGCAGCATTACCTAGTTCAGTCTGGTGGGAAGAGGGCTGTAGTGGATACATGGGCAGAGCCATAAGCCAGTTTCTCAGACATAAATTGAGCCTCGTCGTGGACTAAATTACAGTGCCGATGGTGAATTGCTGTTTGGACATTCTTTTTCGCCTACGCTTTGGCTTAATTGTGGCCTTGGAGATGGTCCCTCAGTGTTTGCCTGTATGTACTAAATTTGACAGTCAGTTGTAAGCTGTTCACCCCATTGCCCTGTTGTCCTACACAATTAACTGTGTCTGGGATCTTTAGCATGTTAATATTTTATTGGCTGGTTTCATGAGTGATTTATTACGGTATTTATTTATTTATTTTTTTTTGACCAAAGTACAGATCTTTGCTCTGTGCTTTTAATGTGTATACTGCAAATGCACAAGTTGACCTGTAGATACTATTTCCGCATTTATTAATACATATATTTTGCATATGTATGCAAAATATCCAGACATCACTTCCCAAAAACAGCTAGTATCTAGGCACAGGTGCTGCATTGGTGATCATTTGGTGGCCTTGACAATCAGAGATGTACAGTAACTAAGTAGAACTACTTCACTACTGTACTTAAGTACTAAAATGCTGTATCTGTACTTGAGTATTATTTTTTTTCTCCTACTTCTCCACTTTTATTTCACTACATATTTTCCATTAGTTTAATACTCGTACTCCGATAATTTTTTTACGTGCTGTATAGTTACTCGTTACAATTTTAAACATGTTATGAATGAAACCCATTTCATCACTGCCAGAGCGGTAGATGGCGCTGTCACCGGGTCAAGCGAGCATGAGAGAACTGCACATTCTCCGGTCACGTCGCACCTTTTACTCTGCTGCCTCCCTTCACTGAACACTTGAGCTTGGCTGTGTTCGAAATAGATTACTACATACTGGATACTGCATACTGGACTCTGTATATACTGGATACTGCATACTGGTCCTCGTAGTAGTATGCAGTACAGTTTCCAGTATGCGACAAAAGCAAAGCACACTACGGGGTCACGTGAACGTAACGTTGCATGATGGGATGCAGTACACCACGAAGATAGCTCTGTTCGCGTACTGGAATATTTTGCGGAAGTAGTAAGTCATCCGGGTATGTTTTGCGTACTGGAAATTTTCATTTTGGTCACATACTGCATACGACATACTGATTTGGGGCTCGATCAGTATGCCAGTAGTATGTAGTAGACTATTTCGAACACAGCCCTTCACAACTTAGGTTTATACTTGACGCGTTCCTGCGGGGAAATGACGCAATCGCGGTAGCTCCGCCCATGCCCATTGACCCCGCGCACAGTCGCGTCGTGAGGTTGTGCACCTCTCGATTTTTGTGCTTGCGAAGTTACAAGGTGAAATTAATGCACTTGTACGTCACTTTCATGGTCCATTTTCAAAAATGTCCAGCACCTTCAGCTTAATTTACATATTTATACAAATAAACATATACTCCTGGTTTTCCCAAATGAAAATATGGTAAGTGTTAAACCCAGTTTTTAAGTTGCTACTTGTACTTTTTACTTTCAGTACTTGAGTAATACATTTTAGAATAAACTACTTGCAATACTTAAGTACAAAAAATGCTGACTACTTTTGTACTTCCACTTAAGTTTTTAAAGAACACTTCAACTTATACTCAAGTCACTTTTTTGATAGAATACTTGTACTTTTACTCAAGTATGGGTCTCTAAAACTTTATACATGTCTGTTGACAATACTGATGTGACCTGTATTGTTTTCTCTTGACGCATATTTAAAAAAAAGTCATGACTAGTTAACTTCTCACGAATGTGCTGTTTTCCTTGGCACACATTTAAGGCATCCTCACCTCCACGTAAAAGTACATTCAGTACCTCTGATATGTCTGACAAACACTACTGACCTATATTCCTATAACCAGACCAAACGGTCTGCAAATGGCTGATGGCACTTTCGACTGGTCGACCTGTTTGCGCAGCTTCAGTTATTGATCGTCTTCGTGTAAATTCAGTCAGGTCAATTCAGGAGGTCAAGACTCATAGGCTTTAATAAATCTGTCTGTGACGCTAACATGTAGCAGAACTCTTTCCAAGGACAGACGTCATATCTCATGATAATGGTATGGGTGCAGGGTTACGTAGCGGTCAGCTGCAGAATACAAGGACAGGATATTTTAGAGCAAGTGATATGGGTAGGATTTTTTACCCTCATTACCCTCATTTTTGGACAAAAGGCTAAATTCATTTACACTGGTGAGATTGTTTTTGTTGTCTTTGTGCTTGGTTAAATATATATTACTTTGTTTTGTACACAAATTCTATTTTAAGAGTTCTGGCTTATTATGGTGTAATTTGTTTTGACACCAGGTATTTGTTTTTTAAGCACAAAATGCCATTAGCCCCACGAGGTTTTAGAGACGTTAATCATAGTAAACTATTCTTCCTGATGAAACTGGCATGAGCAGTATTCAGATTTGTAACGTGGAGAATCAGTTGTGTATGCAAATCTACAACCAGGTTTACAACTATAAATAATCAGTTTACAACTGATTAGATATATATAATGTGCCAGACATTAAGATATGTCAGAATGTGAGTATCTGGTGGGAGTAGAGGGTGAGCATGGTGTTATTAGCTTAACTTCAGTAGGAGAACCTCTATGTGCCACACCAAGAGAGCAGGGATAGAAGACACAGAGGACCAAGCACTGACCTGACTTAGATGCAAGCCACTGCCATGCAAGGGTATGATGATTAATAAGGATCACTTGAATTAAATGTTACACCCATTTAACCCGAAACACCAATTAACATTTCCGACCACTTGCCTACTGATTGTAATGTGTCTTCGGCACAGAAACACAGATGACTAGATTAGATGGCAGACAGGCCTCTGTTCTCTGCGGAGACACCCATTCTTCCAGCGAAACCCCAACAGTGAATATTTCATCTACCACTTCTCTAGCTCTTTCAATCTGGACCCATGCTATAGAGTGGAGAATCTCCAAGAAGGGGAAAGGGCTTGGGCCAGCAAGCCAACATTCAAATCACTTGTGCAGCCAATTGAGCTGACTGATTTTTGACAGCGTGTTGTTTGATGAGTCGCACTACAGTGTAATTATCATGCTCCATTGCTAGAGCGGGAACGTTACGTTATGAAGGCACGTTACATCAGAGTGGACAGATCCACTAGAGAGACATGAGAAGAGGAGGCAGAGGTGCCTGACGGTCCGTCTCCTGCTGCTCACCACACTTTGAGATGTTGATCTTCAACCACAAAAAAGCCGCAGCCCACACTTACATCGTCCTTTTTTTCAGGAACATGATAATCACTCAAGCTGAATATTTTCTTTTTAGGTGACTGGGTTGATGTCAATAGTAATTCCCATTTAGCATGTAGCTTTTTTTTTATTATATGTGGTGGAAATAGTTTACCTCATACCGCATAAACCCATTAAAACGTATGCACTACATAATATTGAGGCCTGGTAAGATTTTAGCAAGAAATTTGATAGTGAAACCCTAAAAACATGCAGAAACACTACTGACAACTACTGACACATTCATATTAACGAGGAAAAAATAAGTCAATTCATGATTTAATATATTTAAAGATAAGACTAAAATTGGATTAAACACAGGGGAGAAAGAGAACTATCACTGGAGTGAAAGAAATTCTGCCTTTTGAGCTTTTAACCTGCACAACACACATCAGTGCAATTAACTGTGTTGGAACTAATACCAACTTCCTGCTTGAATTCACACCATTAATTAGTCAGTCTAGCTTTTTGAAATAAATGATTGCCATAGTTTATCTGCTACTAGGATGAATTGTTCCCGTAAAGAAATTCTTTTCTCCGCTGAACGTTCTTTAATGTGGTGTAGGAGGAATGGACTAGCAAAATAATTTGGAGTAGAGCAAGTTTTAATGAGTCTCACAGTGTTTCATCTCTCAGTGCTGAACCATCAGATGCAAATTGGTCTCTATTTACTCGGCTGCAGACACTGTTGTTTTTAAAAAGTTTATTTTTTATTTTTTGCTATTAATTCCTTTAATGTGAATATGCGCTTTGCCTCTAATCATTCCACACACCAAGATCCTGAGGAGTGTAAAAGGAATTTGCAGGAGAAAACCAGTGTAGTATGTAAACAGCATGTTCCCAAGGTGCTTGACTTCTGTCAGATCAGTGGAGGAGACTCCAGTGTGTACGATTGTTGCTGTGTGCCTGTGATATGATTGTAGGGTTTAACTTCAGAGTGGATTAGTGTTAGGGGTTAGTATAAGGCCATTTGTGCACAATAGAGACTGCTTTTCACATATTGTAAACAGTGGTGATTGCAGAGTGATTTGTTATATACTTATTAAAGTGTCATGCTGTTCTTCCACGTCACAGAAGTTTTCCGCTTTGGAACGGTTAGAACCTCGAGCGAGTAGGTACGAAAAAAGTACCTGAAGGTATCGGCAAACTTGTACCTGGTACTAATGGAAACATTCACAAACCGTCGCGAATCAAACCGTACCGCGCCAAGCAGGCCCGTGTGGAAATGCGCCATTATAGCTTCCCCTGCATACACCCATCCCCCCACATACGCAAGCCAGTGCAGTTCAGAGGGGCACGTCATGCAGTCCAGCCACAGCGATGCCCTTCAAAGTCTCATCTACCTAGCTGTGCCTGTGGATCCTGGGGAGCAGACCCTGACATTAAAACTCAATTAGCAGACCACTCAGTAAATACTGCATGAGCCAAAGCTGGGCTAATGAAGGCCCCAGAGCAGGTTTCATCGCTGTACATCTCCATATGTCAAGCCGGCCGGCGGCGTGCGTCACTCTGACGGGAGGTTAAAATGCAGATGAGTGTTGACAGGCCGGGCTGATAGTCATGCGGAGGCCCCGATGCCCCGAGCTCCCTGGGGTCTCATCCAACTGGGTTTTGTGCTGCTTCACTCCTCTTTGGCGCTTGTATCCTTCATGCATAACCAATACGAGGGAGCCAACTGCATCTTAACGCATCTCCCACTTCACGTCCAACGAGCTGCACATAAAACCCCCAGTTACGGTTAAGAGCGCTCAACCGAGCTGTGACCTTTGACCGCACCGTCACCTAGTAAGGAAACCATGTATCGGCAAAAAAATCTTTTCTGCCTCATTATCTGTGCTTGTCTTTTTTTAAACAAACAAAAAGGGTCAGATTTATGATCTCGTAAATGTACCAATGTGAGTCTGCCTCTAGGACATTTGTCTGGTCGCAGCTTGTTAACATTGAGAATGGTCCGAAACGTTACATTCACAACCACCCCCTGATGCTTTGGGTTAGATGAAATCAAGTTGTTTCTCATGCCATAGCCATAGCTTGCTACATGCCACATTTTCCAATTCATCTCCTGAAACAAGCGTAATGTAATCGCTCAATGGATGAATCATGTCTGATTCCAAATCATGCATCAATGCTTTTCAGCAAAAAAGAAAAAAACAAAGGTCTTCCTCCGTGCCCGAGTCACTGTTCCTGGCATGCCTCTAACCACCCCAGCTGTTGGTTGTTAGCACTCGTGAATCCTGGTGCATGTGCTGACCTCACCGTGGTGACAGGCAGCCGAGGCTCATATCCGCTGACTCACTCTCCCTAGAGCCAGCACGAGACTGTACTCTCGTTTACAAGGGACTTTTGGTACCATCCAGTTATTAAGATTGTGCATCACGTTGCTATTCCAAGCCCAGCAATGATTTACAGGAGCTGTGATGAGCCCAGGGGTGAGGTTTTGCACAAGTGCAGGCTTCAGTGATTACTGTCATTGTAAATAATATCTATAACGTGAAAAAATATTTCCAAATATTTCCTTAATTATTGCTCAAATGCGTATTACTAGTAGCCACGACTAAAAAAAGAAAAGGTAATTTTAAAGGAGAAAAGAGAAATAAGTTCATGAAAAGCACGATTTTTGTAATATGCATTTCCAACAGGCAGGTCTGTTTTTAACAGTTCTTGCCTGCAGGTTAAGAAACAGTGTTTCCTGGCATTTCAGGCCTTATGTTTATTGCATGTCTAAATCTGTTAGATCAAGTGATAACAGGGCACTGCAGGTCTAATTAACTTACACGAGAACTCAAGCAGAGCTTCATCTGCCTGTGAGGCAGAGCTGTGAGAGCCACAGTGACGGTGTGCTGGCGAATCCATTAAAGCAGCGTGACCGTGCCGCTTCCACACCACCAGCTAGCTGCCATGTTTGGTTAGCCGCATTTTGACCTTTTATCACTGCAGCTCTGATTATTTATGCTGTGTTGTCTTTTGTTGCTTAGATACAAAAGTTGCCATCTTTGATTATCAAGCAATTTTCCTCGATGTGACCTGTTGTAGTGGAGCTGTCTACTGGTAAGAAAACACTGCTCCCTGAAAATATATCGAAAGAGATGGTGCTCGGAAGGTGTGTGTCTCATGGTTACTGTTGCATGGGTACATGGTCGTGTTACTTGTAACCCTGGAGGTGATGTCTGTAAAGGTAAGGGTGTTGGAGCCATGCCAGGCTCTGGCTAAAATTAACACTCTTAAAAGAGCGAGAAACCCATTAGCAGGAGTATAACAGGCACAGGGCAAGGCGATGCCCAAAGTGTTTGTGGTACTGCATGCAAAGTGCCCGCAAATTTAATGAAAACCACCAAAGGGCACCTATGGATGTAAATGTAAACACTTGTTTGTGTTAAGCGCTGCTTTGATTCAGGAGGTTAGCACGTGCAAGAGAGGACAGGAGCAGCTGTGTGGCTGCGTTGGTGTTCAGGTAAGGACCAGGGTCCAATAATCCCATAACTAGGCCCAAAACATCCATCACAGAGCCCACTAATCCCTACCGGGGCATCCACTGCAGGGGTCTCCCCAAGCTCACCATGCAATCGATACACAATACATCAAGGGTTAGGAGGAGGTGATACCATTCTTTGAAGCTGAGTGTGTGTGTGTGTGTGTGTGTGTGTGTGTGTGTGTGTGTGTGTGTGTGTGTGTGTGTGTGTGTGTGTGTGTGTGTGTGAGTGTGAGTGTGAGTGTGTGTGTGTGTGTATGTGTAAAGAGTTGGATTTGCTAAACCAGTATGGTTCACAGATGTCTTTGCTTGTTTGTCCGGAGCTCAGGACTACCTTATGTTGGCTCATGAGTTAAAGAGCTTCTGTGGGAGAGCAGTGTGGAGCTCTTGTGCCTTCCTCCCTCCTCCTCCTCCTCCTGTGAGAAGCACTGGACACCTTAGCAGTTAGCACACTGGAGATTCTACACTCCAGCTCCAGTGTTTATCTAACAGCATGTTAGCCAGGAACACATAAAAACACAAGGAAATGTTTCCTCATGAGCACATGATATTTGGCCCCGCCTTTCCGTGTGCTGTGTGCAAACAAGGCATGTAATTATGCCTGGAGATGGAGATCCTGATATCAAACAATGAGATTATTGTTAGTGAGATTATTGATAGTGAGGTTATTGTCAGGTGAGATTATTGTCAGGTGAGTATTTTGGTATGTGGTATACGGTAGACATGCAAGTAAAACTGGGTCAGTTTCTGAGACACATATTAACTTCAGTCTTTGATCATAGTTTAGGCTTATTCCTTCATGTTTTCTGTAATTCATATTCAAGTCAGTGGCTACCAAATGACTAGGTGCACACCACACAGGGTTTGGGGTCTGAGGGATTTTCAGAACAAGTGGCTTTAAGTACCATAAAGCCAACCACCAAAAGTCAAGTTAAATGGCGATCTCTTGAAATCATTTACAGCTGTTGTATCCTCACATTATCATCTTGTCTAGTGATTTATGAATATATGCAAACAATCTACAACCAGAATCTCTCTTCAAAGGTCAAATTAGCAATGTGTATTTAGCACAGAAATTGGCCTAAAGTCTTTTATTATCCCCTATCTTTCATTTAAACAACATTACGATAAGAAAACATTATGCGATTAATCTTTAACTTCTCTCTCTTGATAAAACGGCACGAATATTTCCCCTTACTACACGCCCCCATCCATCCCCCCGGCAACAGCACAGATTTTCCACATACTAGAAATAAAAAATTATTTTAAAAAATGCTGATGTCTCATTCTGCTTCCTCCAACGGCAAAAATTCAGGTGTGCTGCTCTCTTTACCTCTCTCTGCCTGTTTCCCTCTGTTTCTATCTCCCTCTCTCTGTCTTTCTTTCCTTTGCATTATATACGCTTGATTTAACTGGAAGTATAACCCTGCAAGTATAACCCTGGATTTATAACCCTGCAAGTATAATCCTTCAAGTATAACCCTGGGATTATAACCCTGGATTTATAACCCTGGAAGTATAACCCTGCAAGTATAACCTGAGGCAATTCAAACATGGTGTACAGAAGAGCCAGCAGCAGGTGAGACGCTGCACTTGTACACCAGATGGCAGCACTGCCCTCTGTGTGCAGGCGCCCTGCGGGTCTGACCCAGACCACCTCCAGCAGGCTCCTCTCCCCTCCGCTGGTGCCAGGCCGGCAGCTCCGTGAGCCATGCTACGCCTGTGCTACGCCTGCGCTAGCTCAGCTGGGAGAGCTAAATGAGTCGCCCCCACACAGAGGGCCTGTTCTCGCTGCAAAAACCGCCTCGCCATCCAAAACGCTCCTGTCGGAATGCCTTTGGAGGGAGTGTTCTGCCGAGATTATCCAACCCTTGGAAGGATAAGAGAAAATGCTAACGAGCGAATCATACACCCCCCTCCCCCCGGGGCGGTGAAGCGCATGGCGTTGTCCTCCTCTGCCCTTCCTCGCTAAACAAACACCACTGAAAGGAAAAGCCTTGGCAAGTAAACACCGGCACATCAGTATTGTAACTCAGCAAATACCATAAGGGTTAAAAAAGGCCATGCATCTTCAGGTGCCTCTTCCTTTGCAGGCCTCTGTCATGAGCGCTTCTCCTGGTCTTCATTAGCGGTGTGGCCCTAGGAGAACCCTCTCCGCGCCTTGCCTGTTATCTCAATGATGTTCTAATGCTAGTCAAACATTAGTGTGAATGGCTGGGCTCAATAGAGGCAGTGTTAGCCAAGAGAGTCAATATTAGCTGAGTACACAGACCGGGCTTAGGATTGGAGGAGGGTGGCGGTGAAGAGAGCAGTGTGTGTGTGTGTGTGTGTGTGTGTGTGTGAGAGAGAGAGAGAGAGAGAGAGAGAGAGAAAACAGAAAGGTGTGCCTCATTCCTAAGTGTCTTTCTATGAACCTTGACCCTTCACGGGGGCAGCGTGTTGAGAGATAAGTAGGATGTAGGATGTTTTTATTAGCGTATCTTAATCAGGAACTCCTGTCTTAATCCTGCATGTTTATACAAAGGTATCAATAAAACTCTGGGATTATCTGGGATTATCGAGACAGCATTGTCTGTGGCCTGAGGGGGAAGCTCATTGGTCAGAGGTCACAAAGCTCTGACTCCAGAACAGGTCCATGTCACACTTTACTGGAGCATGTGAATCACTGGCCCCACACCCAGCCCCACCTGCGCCTCCATAACAACACATCCGCTCCCCAATCACGGCTGCTTTATGTACTGAGAGCTGCGCAAACAGTTGATTTGTGAGAATCAACAGGAGCCATCACGTGGCGCCATACAAACACTGAAGGCTTTATGTGTGAATCATAACATGGTGCACAACTGATTGTGTAGGGTGAACACATTAATAACAGCAAGAGGCTGACTAATGTTTGACTCATGTCTCTTTACAGAATGGGGATAAGAGGCAGAGTCTGACTACTTGATGACAGTGTCTTAACTGTTTAGACGAGCCTTGTGCGCCTGTCTCTTTAATCTATAGGCCTCCCCGGCAAACAAACAGACTAATATTGACCGTCTGGGAACAGCCTTCACTCAACGTTATATGCCACTGTAGCAATTTCCTCAAGGCCTTGGGACACTGTCAACACACCGGCAAAAGAAAATATTTTTCCTCACTCTGAGCCAAGCATAAAGAAAAATTTTGTTTGGCTATGTTAAAGTCAGGCAAGGTTAATTTGCACAATGGGCAGGTGTATATGTAGGTAACCACGCTGTGTTTGAGTTGCCCCATACATCACAGTTGAAGGAGCATTGTTGATTCTTCACTCTTCCTTTGTGATGTTGTCTGATGTAGCTCAGCAGGTTTGGCATCTGAGAGGATGATCAGGCTTAACGTCCCCAGTTAAGCTTTGGGCTGTGTGCTCTGCTAAAAAAACCAAAACAAAGGAAGACCAAACATTGTTTCAGATCTCCAGATCCCCCCCCCCCCCCCCAAGACAACCCTGTCAGCACAACACAAACGCTTTTTGATGTGGAAACACAACTGCTGCAATTCAGATGTGCTGACGTGAGAAGAGGCAGCAGTGGCTTAACACACTTCTTAAAGACCATAATCGCTCTTTCCCCCCACTGTTAATGAATGCTAATTAGAACTCTTACATCTTCCCCCCTCCACTTTGTGTTAGCTGGCTGCTTCTCTAATGTGTTGGGTTGTTCCTCTTCTCTCTTCCTCTCTGCACCTCCAGAGCTCTTCTGCCAGCTAATAAAGTCAGCTAATCCATCTGTCTCCACCAGTGCCAACCCCGCAAACCACTGGTAGCTCAGCCACAAAATAGCTCTTTTCCCCATTCGTGTGATCCTTGGACTTCCTCATACTGGCAAACGCACGTGGGTGGCACCGCAGCTGGGTGAAAGCTGGTTGACTGGCCCTGAGGTCGTTGGTGGTGATGGCAGCATTTATGGATGTACTGTTGAAACAGGGTGGATGAGATGCACTGTGTCCTCATAACCTCAGGCAAATCTGCAAGCAAGACAAAAGGAATAGGGTGCGTACCCCAGTCCTCTGGAAGAGTCTGATTCCAGGCATCATAAATAAAGAAGAAATATAAAGGTTACATCCTCTTACTCAGGTTGGTTGCCTGGTACGTATATGTTGCATGACTGGACAGCTATTGCCAGCACTTAAATTTAATGAGTTCTATTTATTGAGCTACTTGTTTATGTTCTCAGTCTGCGTGCTTCTACGAAACCCAGCCTACCTGTCACCAAGGGAAGGTGTGAATGTTTTCTTTGACTCAACAAAGACGCCCCAGGAGCATGCATACGCCAATGAACACGAATGCATTGGATGTTTACTGCAGTCAACACAGGCAGCTCTGACACAATCTTAGGGGTGCACTTTTGTTCAGTTGCTTCAGTTGATTTTCTTTAATTAATTGCTTAAGAAATATATTAATTAAAAAAACCAATCAACATATACAGTATGGCATGTTTTCCTGTGACTACCTATTGAGACTACGTCATACAACAATGCAGTGATGATTGGTGAAGATATTAATGGTAGGGTTTTCAGAAGTTACAGAAGTCTTCTTTCAAACGTCTTTCATAGTTTCAATCACGAGCCCAAACAAGACGGCTCTCAGTGACAGGTTAAAGGGCCCTTTGTGTTTTTAAATGCCGCCCTTGCGTGGGGACACACCAATGCTCGCAACCTCCCAAACAGGTGCTAAAGCGTCTGAATAACAAATTAGGAGAAGCACTCGCACGTGCCAACTCAACTGACAATTATTGCAACAAATAACAACGGCGCAATAATATTCAGAGCTGTAATTTATGCTTAAGGAGGCCATAGTGGGTAAAGTAAACCAACGTGCGCTATACAGCAGGTTTCACCCACAGGATGTGTGGCTGTGCTGGGCCAAACCAACAAATTATAGGCTGCTACCCCCTACCCCCCCTCCCCCACACACACAAACACACACACACGCACACACACACACACACACACACACACACACACACACACACACACACACACACACACACACACATACACACACAAATCAATGGAATCTCTCTGCAAGGGTTGGCTCAGTTCATGGTGTGAGCGTGAGCTAGAATGACCGACTGGGCAGCTTCTTCCTCCCACGTCCTCCACAGAGGTGTGTTTAGAGCTGGATAAGTGCAGGCTGACTGCACCCTGGGTCTCTGCAGGAGGAGTCCAGCACGGCCGCTCTGTTCTGTGTGCAGGAGGAGTCACTCTGCGTAGCTGCTCTGTTCTGGGTGCAGGAGGAGTCACTCTGCGTAGCTGCTCTGTTAGGCAGCTCTCCTTCAGGACTTTAGTCAGTGTGGTCATGTATTATTAAAACAGTGATACTAGTACATTCAAAGTACTGCCATCAAGATGTACATTTAAAAATAGACCATACTGTAATATATCAGTAATTTAATAATAATATATTAGTAATATCATAATATATTAAATAGTATATGAAATTGACGTACCACGAGTAGACTATTTCCTTGTTACATTTTTTGTAGATACTATTTTATTGTAGTAAGGATGCCTGACACACCACACTAATATATATTTTTTTCCAAAACATTTCTATTTCACATATGCACCTAGCAATATCTATAATAAGGATCACAAAATATGATATGAAATATGAAATGGGAGTTCATGAGTGCCCAAATTGATTTCTTTGAATGAGAGCACTAGGGAATATGTGTAATTGTCAGAAGGCGGCTAGACCACCAAATGTAATATTACTCCTTGTAATGGATTGGAAGAAGTGAATTTTCTATTGCTTTTAAAAATGGCCCATGGCAATGTGTTTCATCATGTCCATCCATGCCTACAGGGACACACTCATTTAACACTCTTGATCAATTGATAAATCAATTTACCAATTAATTAATAATCCATTACCAAATCGATTAAGAGATATATAAATCAAGGAACAAATCAACATCTTGTTCTCATTGAGAGCTGGCATGAGATGCAGTGAACTGTTGATACGTGGACGAGGTGCTAGACCCACTCAGAATGGTGTAGGCAGAGGAACATCTCACACCCAACCCCACTAAGCATTGCTGACTTTGTCTTTCAGTATAATATGGGATGTAGATGCAAATCAGGACTGGAAACATTTTCAGTTTTAAGACGAACAGTTCCTGTGGCAGAAATTAGGACATGATTCGATGGCGTACAGCTCCGCATAGTAAATAAAGCGATAAAAGTTACCGATTGTATTTTTGATTGGTTTATCTGTTGCTTTATCTATTACTAGTTATTATTGATTTGTCCACTGCATTGGGAGGTGGGACGCAAATTGCAGCCAATCGTTTTGCATTCTGTTAAAGAGAAGCTGCCATTGGTCAAGGCTGGATGAGTTTAGTGAAGCTCGAGGCTTTGTGTATGCACACGTTTGTGTTGACAACCACAGAACAGGAAAAAGGAAGTGATGCAATTATTTGTCCCCAAAAGGAGTTACAATCCTTGTGGTTTAAATCTAACCAAATATGTGGTGCCATAGCTTTTAAAGGGTAACTAAAGAATGCATTAATTATGCTGAAGTAACAGGAACTAACAATGGTTCTACTTAGATACCTCACTAAAAAAAGATCAGGCTTTGGAATGAAGATTAGATGTAATCAGTGCCCAACCATGCATGAGAAATCCTTACAATGGAGAAAACATGGGCGTGGCCTTCTCACCTGGCAGTGATGTGCACTTTTGCACCCTGGAATCTGCCATAATCCTTGTTCACAATAGTAGGCCATCAAGTCATGGTAAAGTGAGCATTTATTGACCGTATTGTGACAGCTGACTGCTTACGCCAGAGGCCACTGTCAACATTTAAAGCCTTGGACAAATGAAGGCTTTGAAGAGGTGATTTACAGGGGCTTGTGTGTGTGTGTGTGTTGGTTGGAAAACAGGTGTGAGATGATTATGGAACGTTAGAGAGATAGTTGTGGGATCTGATGAAATCTGAGCTTACATACCTCACTAATGATGTTGTGACATAGCTGTGTCAGTCACTGCACTTCGTCACGTAGATCCCACACACCCACCCACACGCACACACACCCACACACACACACACACGCACATACCCACACACACACACACACACGCACACACACGCACATACCCACCCACCCACACGCACACACGCACACACCCACACACCCACACCCACACACACACACCCACACACACACACCCACACACACACACACACACGATTTCCCAAACCGAGCAAACCCCCCCCCCCCTCCCCCCTTCGTTTGGACTGTGTTTGGATTAGAAAGCATGAGACTGCTGCGTGCAGCAGCTACCGGATATGACTGGACGCTCTTCCTTCTTAAAAACATGCGATTTGCATAAATGAACATGTATTTATAGACGCTTGTATGCAGATGAGCCGCTGTGTAACCGGTGCCACGGGGAAGGCCTGAAGTAAAAGACGACTTTTGCTTAACGACTGTTGTTAGGTTGTTACACACAGAGTCCTTGACAAAGAGTGTGTGTGACGGCACAACAAACTGCCCCCATTGTTTGAACACAACAGCAATAATGGACCCGGTCCAGCCTACTGCCCTCCCCAAGGCAGCCACAGGCAGGGGCAGGTGGCATGTTTGTGGCATTACACAGAGAACTGCTCCCACACAGCTGGCCACAGACGCAGTGTCCAGGTGCTGCGCAGTGTGTGTGTGTGTGTGTGTGTGTGTGTTGGCAGTTCCTAGGAGTGGAGTGGGCCTTAATGAAGCAGGTTGGGCAGAAGGGGGGGGGGGGGGGTGATCTAGAAACCGAAGCCAAATCAGTGTCTGCCACAAAGCTTTCCTGCATTATTCCTTATCTTTGTCCATGTGCTGCTGCCTGTTGTACCTGTTTGCTTCACACCGTTTACGTGGCTGTTGCCAAAACAGAACGGACCGGACCCGCATTCTTGACGTCTGGTGTGTGCGTGTGTTTGTGCTTGTGCGATGAGGCTGGGCGTGTGAGAGGGCGTGTGAGAGGGCGTGTGGAGCCTGCAGGCCTCACTACCCTGCACCTTCCACGCATGAACACAAGGACCATTCATGGAGGCCACCGTGCTGCATACCACGGGCAGGAAACGCCTCTTCATCTGCGGGGACTACTCAGCCGTGGGCTTGGGGGGGCGTTTTCATCACCATCACTACAGTCCATGCACATAACAACACGCACAGGCATGTTCCAGATCTGCAGGTCTGCTTACTTCCTCCTTTGGGATTAACTGTAATAATCGTATGGGTTAGGGCTCTAATATTATCCCCATTCCATTGAAGTAGCCACTCTCTTAACAGTTGACATTTCACCTGCTTGGCTTTTAGCATGAGGCAGGATTAGATGCAATTATGGTTACCTGTATTAGTACAGTCCGTGCACTAAGCCCGCTGCACAGCCGGCTTCCAAACACAGACGCACTACTCATCCCCTACACGCTGCCTTAGGTGACTCACTGGCTGGCGGGCTGAAAACGAGAGGTATACCACCTGGCACGCTCCCAAGGCCCGGGAACCTGCAGACAATGGCTTGTTACGCCTCTTAAGAGCATAACGAGTACCTGGTGTGGGTCAGGAATGCCTGGTGGCCGCCAGCGGTGCTCTTAATTGTGTTGTACAGCCGCAGGTGAGTGTTGACTGGAAGTTGAGCGATGAAGGCACAGGTGGAACAAAGAAGAATGCACAGGATCAATTAAAGGGAAAGAACGCCAGTGATGTGGGTCAGGGAAGCCAAAGATATGTCATATTAAACAAAACAACTCTATATTCTACTGAACTCTTAGTTCAAGTGCCGCCTTAGAAGATGATCCTGTAATACGTTCGGGCTCTAACCACACTGCTAATGCTGTATACTCTCAGCAGTGGTGCTGGCACGTTCAGGAACAGAACTGCCCAATCGCACAGTCCCACCACTCCCTTTCCCCCACCAATCAGACACCGAGCGTGCCACCATCGGCTGTGGTAGCTCCGCCCCTGCCGCTCTGCATCTGAGGGCTGATGGATTTACTGGTCAGCTGCTCCCAGAAGCCCTTTTAATGCCGAGCATGCTCCTTGCACCCCCAGCTAGCCCACACATGCCTTCTCTGTCACAGCCACGTTTACAGCTCCCAGGTTTCTAGCCAAGGGACCCTCCTCCACCAATTATATCAGTACCATACTACAGTTTACATGACAGTTAATCAGTGTTGAGCAATGAGCGCTCACCTGTAAATACCCTCCAAAGATCACCGTCAGTCTCTTGGCTATAGTGTTAATCCCAGGGGGAGCGATCGTTGCAACGTCTGTGGGTGTCCGGTGCGGTACTGGAGGCTCTCGCCATTAGCCTAGCGCTGCACAGGCCTGTTTCATGGCTGCTCCCAAATAGCATGGAGAATTTGCGCGGCGGTTAGTGGGTGTCATTAATATCCGCCCGGCCTGGGCTGACAGCTGCTGATTGGAATGGAGAGCCCCTGTAAAGCAGACAGCTACAAATTTCCCTGACAGCTTGGCGTCCATTACCCACAGTCAGCCTGCCAAAGCAACCGTAATAAGAGACGTAGAGAGCACACACACACACACACACAGGACTGCACATTCAGTGATGGTATACAATAAGAACACATGAATAAACTCACACACACACACACACAAGACTGCACATTCAGTGATGGTATACAATAAGAACACATGAATAAACTCACACACACACACACGCCTCTCACACACATACACACACACACACACACACACACACACACACACACACACACACACACACATTAACATGAAAATTAACATGAACCCCACTGTTCTGTCCCTCAAACACACACACACACACACACACACACACACACACACACACACACACACACACACACACACACACACACACTCAAATGTCAGATACACACCTGGCACTGATGAGTTTGAGCTGGCCAGTGTGCAAATGTGTTTGATTTATTCAGTCATGGCAGATGAATATAAAGTCAATGAAACAGCCATCACATTGATTTAATAGTCTTTCTCATTTTATGGAAGGGTTCACACACACCCCAGCCGATAAAAGATGTTTGGGTCACTTCATTATAACTAAACCTAAAAACAAAAGTGACAGCACTTGAAAATTAGTAGACAGGCTGGTCTTTTATTAACATAAACCACAGTGCCTGCGTGTGTGTGTGTGTGTGTGTGGAGTGAAATGGAGATCAAGTGCTAGTGAATGTCACATAGCTCATAGCTCTGCAGATATTCAGGTGTTAAATTTTACAAAACACTGAAAATTAACATGAACCCCACTGTTCTGTCTCTCAAACACACACACACACACACACACACACACACACACTCTGGCTCTTATGTACTTGTTTATATATGCACATTATATTCACACATGAGACAAGCACCCCTTCACAGTAATTCTGTCACCGACGTTACTACACAACAGGAAGCTCGGGGCTCAATACTTTACTGCTCCATTTTATTGCAGGTCCTCCCCTGTCAGTCACCCCCCCTCCTCCATCAGCAATAAAACACTCCATAATAAAAGTCCCTGTCCCCAAGCGCCTACCACTCTAACCCCACAGGTAATCCTGCCGGATCACTGCTCTCCGCCCCATGCGTAGTTGGCAGCGTCATCACATCTCTAACCCGCCATGCTCAGCCAGTTTATTATAATGCTCTCTGTATTATTACGCTGAGCACCAACTGAAAAGAGCAACGACGCCCAAGAATCTCCTGCCGAACCCGCCGTTCCCAGGGCTCGGGCGGGAGGACGCGAGCCGCCTGAGTGATTCATCACCCGCGCTCTCCTCAGCACAGGCGCGGCTTACCTTCATATCTCAGAACAATGAACCGCACACTCAATAAAAGCAATATTAGAGTCTGTTTAAAACGCAGCGAGGCGGAAGGAGCCGGAAAGAGCCGGAGAGCGGCGGCGGAAAGTGCAGATCCAAGCGCACACATGGGGTCACAGCCGTGAGGAGAAAGGTTATTGCCTTTCATGGGAGAAATGGTGTTTGAACACTGACAACAGCAGAAATCTCCTGCTGATTTGACACCCATCTTGTATAAGGTTCTAAGGTTACGTTCTACATTAGGCTGTATTATCCTAGGAGGTCTCTTTTACCAGCAAAACCTAAATAAACTTCATGTATTTATTTAGCTGTCAAACATTATTTAGCAACATTTAGCTGTCAAAAGAGTGCAACACATCATTAATACCATATTACAGAAATAAATTTGAAAGTTTGTTTATAAACAACTAAAGTGTAATTCCATGTATTGAAAAGTGAAGGGTAGGGTAGCCATTTTGTTTTTCCAGAACCAGAGCCTCTCTTTCAACCATCCTGTCTCATGAGTGAGACCACAGCCTGGAAGCATGTGGTGGTTGGCCGCTCCTGTTCCTATTCACACCGACATGCAGTGTCATAACAGTGGCAGTGGTAGATTGCAGCAGAAAGAAATTCCAGATTTGAATTTATAAGGGATAAGCCAATGCATTTGTCACTTGCAAATGAGAGGGCAGTCTATGCTCCTTTTGGCTGAAATTTCACCCATTCGAGCCAGCCAACACATTTGAATAAGCAAATATGCAGATTTCTTCATGAGAAGAAATATTAAAATGTGCTATCTTTCCATTATATGTACATGCAAGTAAATGAAACAAAATGTGCCATATTTGTCAAGTGTGATTTTCACCTCAATTGAAATTTGTCCTCTGCATTTACCCATCTGTGCAATTAGAACACACACACACACACACACTAGTGATTACTAGGAGGCTGTGGTGCACACATGCCCAGATCGGTGGGCAGCCCTAGCTGGTGCCTTGGTACCTTGCTCAAGGGCACCTCAGTTATGGCCTCAGGCCTGGGAATCGAACACACGACCCTCCGGTCACAAGACCGGTTTCCTACCACCAGGCCATGACTGTGTATGCAGACATTCCAAAATGATACACCACTTGCCTTATTCTGCATGTCTACGGGACACTGTTCCCTTCAGGTCCTCGCAAGACAATGGTCACTTTACCAAAACTGGATCAATGAATAGTTTTTTAATGGCATGTATTTAGTCAAATAAAAACGCCTTTAAGTGTAAACATTTATAATTAAGTGTAAACATTGTAATTATTTGCTTAAAACATAATGACACAGATTGTTTAAAAAATAAATAAATAAATGGCAAGAATGCTCAACAACACTGTAGCTTCCGACAAATTGTAATAATGTCCTGAGGTGCTATCGGAGTGCCCCAGACACCTTGCTCTTGTTAAGAGTGGGGTTCAGCTGGCTGAGAAGGCTGTCTGCCCTGAATTAGTTTCTCTTTAGAAAAGCTGCCAGTGTCTGAAGTAACCACAGAGCTGTGCCAAAACCAGGCAGGGTGTTAAATGCTCGTCCTGATTTGAAACACACGGTCCACTACAAACACAGACGTCATCATCATCACAGCCCCTTCATTTCCAGAGTGGAGGCATGGGTATGAAAACACACACACACACACACACACACACACACACACACACACACACACACACACACACACACACACACACACACACACACACACACACACACACACACACACACACACACACACACACACGTCTTCAGATGAGCTTTCACTGTTGTAGCCTGCTGAATCTTTGCTCTGTGTCAGCTACATTATGTCGTCTTGTGCTCTGTGTCACACTTATCTGTGATCTACTTCTGACTATCTAGCACATAACTGAAACCCAGACATGAAGAGGTAGAGGCTATTTTCAAAACCCGTGTTATAAACATGGTTTTCCGTGAACCGGCCGAACCTTTGCGTGTTTGTAAATTATCCGACATGCACCAAGAGCCTGGCAAATCATCCATCATTGTCTCGCGAGGTCGAGATGCAGAAATCCTTTTGGTGTGCTTACAGTGCAGTCTATTTATGACACAGGATGTTCCATCTGCTTGTACTTCCTGTCTAAGGGCTCTTTCGGGATGTGCTCCCTGGATCTGCTTACACTTCTCTGGGACATCTGCCTAGGACTCCTGGGCGTAATATCCAGCCTCTCCTGGAGCTCAGAAGGACCTCTGCTTTCTTCATCAGCTTAGCATGCTGTGGAGCCCATTGGTAGGCACTACACACATCACCATATGCCGTGGGAAACAACAAGCAGCCTATATACTGGTGTAGCAGGGGACGCTAATGGTCTATGCATTTGGGTTCCCTTGTCGCTAGTGGTGGGATCTGTCTCTCATCATGACTCTTACCGAGGTCCATATTTGTGAGTTATGAAGGCTGTCTCAGGATCTGTGGGACATAAAGAAGGGTAATGGCAAGCAGAAAGGATACTGGTCTCAGATCAGCACCTTTGGTCTCGCAGGCATGGTGAGGGTTAACATCTGTCAATTACAGGGCGGGGGCTGTTTTCCTTGTGCTGCCCCCTAGATTGTTTCCACATGTCTCTCTCCCTCACTCCCTCACTCCCCCCCTTCCCCTTGATTGAATCGCTTGTGTTTATTGGCAGCAGGGGGAACCTGAAGGCCTCAGCGTGCGGTTTGTCCCCTCGTAGAGGACCAGATGGTGGACATCAGTGTCAGGCTTGGAGGGCCAAGCAGCTCGGGCAGCAGGAAATGACACGGTTGAGGGCCAGATCTAAAGCAGTGTGGAGGCGCCATCCCTCACACATTACCATGGCGGCATCGCTCATTAGCATCACAGGGATGTGCACGACAGAGGGGTTGATGGGAGATCAGTGCACAGGGGCTGCCCATGCCCCAGCCCACCGCTGCCGGTCCCGTAGCACCAGAGGGACGGGCCACAAGATCCAAACAGGCATCAAATGAATCTGTACGGCATGTTCCCAAGTGTCTCCCTATGCGTCGTAAAAATGGGTTTTCATAACTTGCAGGAAGGTGTAGGGGCAGGTAGATAAATAAGGGTGACATTTGTTATGCCTCTGCGTGATGGCTTAGTCCACATATGGTGGAAAAATCACCTGGAGCTAGGGTCTCCGAAAACAAGGCGGGAGACATTTTTAGCATTTCATTAGATTACGGCATGAAGGCACCAACACAGACGCACAAACAAACACGCACAGGAGGAAATGAAATGTAAACAACCCATCTTGGGGATCTGGAACACGCTTCTCTCGTGCAGTGATCTGACGCTACAGAGTCTCCCTGTGGTGCCTTCACACTATCGCTGTAGTATTAATCCTCTCTGGCCATCATCCAGTGTTGGCAGAATTTGCTCTGCTGTACTGACCTTGGATCAGTCCGACTGTCTCAGTCAGAAGGGTAAGGGGTTAGATTCTGGGTGAGGGAAGCTGGCCCAGGATCAGTGTGAAAGGACAGCCGCTCTCAACCCTCTCACAGCAGGTCCTGGGTGGACACTAGCATGGGAAGCGGCTCCTTATGCCAGAGCACCTTCTGTTGGTGGCGCGTTAGCGTCACTCGGTTTTAATTAGCCCGTGCACATGCCAAGCCCACGCCCACGAGCCGCATGCAGCATCCCAGCATGCCACGGCGAGGAAAGAGGAGGAGAGCCATAATGACCTTGTGAAAATCTGCTTCTTCTACGTTAACTTTTTACGTGTGATGAAAATACGCGGCCCTCGCGTACGAGCCTGTGGCGGAGTGCCACGGTGTCCTGTGGCTTTTTCCTGAAACTTTGGCTGTAGGGTGCAGGGGGACGGGACAGGGACCGCAGACTTGACCCCGGCTGGTCCTGGAACAGGTCCACCGATGGCTCACCTGTTGTCTGCTGCTGTCATCGAGGGTTGAGAGTGTGAGAGAGTGAGCTTGGTGTATTCTCCGCAGGTATGGTGTCATGGAGACTGGGGGAGCAATATTCTAAACCGATTAAAGAGCTCAGCTGTTACTTTCTGTCTTTCCAAATCTCAGCAGACACGATGACATTCTTTTCTCTCTCCATCAGTCCGTCTGCCTGACTTTCTCCCAGTGCTTAGCTCAGGTCAGAGGTGGGAGCTGAGATGTGATGAGTGTTAACAATGCCCCCACCAGACACCAAATCCCAGCATGAAATGGGTATTGGAGAGCCAGTCACAGCCCTGCTACCGCCAGCCAGTCGGGGGCTCCAGGCCAGACGGCCCAGCACAGCCTCCCCTTGGCTGTCCTCCCTGTGGTTAATCTGATCATAGCGTAGTGTTAACAACACATGGCTTGGCCCTGGAGCCCACTCCAAATGAGGTTACATCCCAAGCAATACCTTGATGAATAATTAACAGGCCAGACACCGAACTCACAGTGACTAAGCCAACGACTCTGGAGTCTAATCACACTCAGGCTGTAGTGGGTAATCCATCCTGTGTTGTCTCCATCATTCACTCTCTCATTTGCTTTCTTGTTCCCTCATTGACACTGACAGAGACTCACTCACTCACACACACACACACACACTCACACATACATTCACTCACACACACAGTCAGTTGGCAGACATAAAGAAGTTGTCTTAGGCTTTCAGTCACACAGCTGCTGGCAGTGGTTACTTTAAACTTTCTATCATAAACAATGTGAGGATTATAATATATTAGAAAGAGCTGCTAGAAGAATGGCTGGATCTAAACAGGGTGGATTTAAATTGTCCGTCCTTAGCTGGATATGAGATGGAAGTCCTGGAGAATGACTACGGTCTACATTAGGTCATTGCTGGATGAGTATGTTATGAAGTGTGATAGACCCTCATTTCTGTTGACACTCGTACTTTATTTGGTGTAAAATCACAAAGTGAAATTTCTGCTCACTGGATTTTATGAGCAAATTGGTTCAGCTAAAGTAAATCATTGACTGACTCTGTAAACAAAACGAGTTTTCCAAGAGTCTGCTGCATCTAATCAGTTAGTCTGGGACTGAGGCCACCTTTGTGTCACAAAGCGCGCGCGCACACACACACACACACACATCTCTCTCTCTCTCTCTCTAGCAAGCACTACAATCTTTTTACAACATGTTGACACAAACAGCAAGGTTATGCATATTTACACAGTAAAATGTTTTTCTAATTATAGATATGATGTGGTTATGCTTATTGTTTTTGTACATTACAAAGTAGAATCTTTAATGGTGTAACTATGTTTTCAATATGTTAACACACAGGCAAATATACATCTGAGACATCTGAGTTTAAATCAAATATTATTTCTAGAATTGGCCTCCACTGAATTGTCAAATATGTCAACAAGTTTAAAAGACTAAAAAATATAATAAAAAAACACTAAGCAACTGGTAGAAGCTGAATTTTTTATTATTAGAACACTTTAAAAAATATTTGAATTAACATTACTTAAAGAATTTGTTAGTTAGATTGTGTGTTTAGAATACATAGTATTCAGAGTATATGAATTCCTCATGCAATGTAGAGCAAAATAGAGTTAACTCGATCAATAGCTTGAATGACTGGTGAAACACTGACATTTCCAAACAAGAAAGGAAATGGGCAAAGTGTTGTGAGTGCAGCTAGAGTGTAAGGAGTATAAGATCCCTCCATCTGACCTTTCATGACATGGAACAGAGAAGAAGAATAAAAAAACAACCACATCAAAATCCACAGAGACCACATCGTACAACACAATAGGCCAGGAGTGCTAATCAGAGCCGGCCTCACGAGCCGTAGTCACGGGGTCTCTGACGGAATCAGCCTCGCTCTGGAGAGGGCCAGGTGCCAGTGAAACCACCGCACGCCAGACAGGAACGAAGGTTCTCCACATTCCAGCCCAGATCCTCCGACGGAGCCGCGCGCCGACATGACCTTCTGAATCTAATTTAGCGGCCTGAAAGACGGCGACCCGCTCAGGAACACGAAGGGACGGAGCCGCGGTGAGGGGAATGTGCGAAACATGCGACTGTTCAATGGCTTTCTGACTTTTGAGTGTTTCAAATGCGACTTGTCAAGGTTGAAAAATGATGAATTTGAATAATATGAATGTAACTAGAAGAGAAATTGTTCTTTTATTTTCTCTGACTGATAGTTTTCTATGGTGCTGCTTTTTGATGCCTGTGAGAAATGTCACGGCTAGCGTCAAGAGGAAGCCTCGCAATTCAAGTAAGTGGGAGGACAACTTTGATGTGTGCTAACACTAGCTCAGCTTCTCTTTGTTATTTGATTGTACAGCACAAGGTCTGGGTCTCTCTGAACGAGAGAAGCATCGGGAATCTGCACTCTGAGGTATCTAAGTTATGGAGGCTAAAGTCCAAGGGGGATCTCAGAATGTTGAAATAGTTTCTGCTGACGCTGAATAAATTATTAGAATAAGTAATTATAATTGGGTGTTTGCATTATTAAAGCAAACAAACATAATCTAAAAATCATCATCATTTCTATCATGATCATATTTTCATCACCATCCAAAGATAGTGATGCCTCCACACATCAGCAAACCACTGTGTGGTTAAGTGGTGTTTTATTCATTACACAGCTGTAAACAGGTAATTCATGACAGCTGCTTGGCATGAAAGTGCTGTCATTGGTTACTTTAGAAAATGGGAATTTTTTGCTGAAAAGATATAAATAATGGATAAAAAGCAGTCTGTGCTGAATGTATAACTTATTTAATTTATTTCCAATTTAATTACTTGAATGACCACTTACATAACATCACTGTAAACATCAAACATCATAACAAGTAAATTAATGCTGCTGCCAGTGTAGGCTTCTAGCTGTTTAGGCCTGCATATCAGCCCAGCCCAGCCCTGCTCAGCACAGCCCTGCTCACACCAGTCATGACGCAGACTCCACCCACCACACCAACCTAAGGGTCGTCCATCACACCAACCCAAGCCCCACCCACTACACATAACCAGGCTCCACCCATGACACAGATTTGGACTCCGCCTATTTCACGGACCCAGGCCAGGCTTTGAGGTGCTTCCCTACTGTGATGCACGGCAAATTGACTTGTTCTGTTCCCCCACCTCGTGTACCAGTCTGAAGCAGAAACATTGATCTTCCTCTTAATGAGACAGAGGGAACCTTTGTAGACACAAGGCTGAAAGAGTGGCCTAGACAAACGTCTCGTATCCTAAAAATGCCAAGAACCGTCGTCTTTAGCCAAAAGCCACAGCAGGCCTGAGGTGGTAGAGAAAAGGCTTCCAATTCAAATGTTTACACCAAGGTTTTTTCACCTTCCTTTTACAGCAGATTGAAGGCGACACTGGCTCCTTGTGCAGCGGTCATAAGCGTAGGAACCTGACCTTGTTTTGACTGCTGACAAATCCACTGTAGTCAGTATAGATGTGTGAGTGTGTGTCGGGCTGTTCAGTAGGAAAACCTCACCGCACTTATTCCAGCCACACTCTTAATTCATCTGTGTTTAAAGCAACATGATGGGCTTCATACAGACCTGCAATTTGTCTCAGTCTCTGTGTGGGCAGGCAGACGTTATTCAGTTCTCCCACTACCACCACAACACACACACACACACACACACACACACACACACACACACACACACACACACACACACACACACACACCCCAAACTTAAACAGCTCTGCCTCACTGGCTTCAGATAATACACACCCTCTTCTAGAGCAGCAATCTTTGGAAGACCACATCTTAACCCCAAACCCTGTTTCCTGACTGACGGGATGTGTGTGTGTGTAGCTACACTGCTGTTCTTCAGAGGCCTGAACTGAGGCAGTCTCATGTGTGGGATGGACGTGGTGTATATTTTTATGCTTCCCTACTGTTTGAGATGTGGTAGATGTGGATATTTTAATACTCATGTAGATGTAGTAGATATTATAATACAAATGTAGATGTAGTAGATATTCTAATACTGATGTAGATATAGGCTCTTTGGAAACATGTGTGAGTGTTTGTTATTGCTAACAGAGTGTGTAGAGTGCAGCATTAAGCTAGAACGTGTATTAACTTGTGTGTGTGTTTTAGGGCTTTTTGGTTCAGGGTTGTCTGGTCCAGTGTGTAACATTGCAAACAACATAATAATTAAGAGCCTCATAAAGGTGACAGCAAGGAGACAAGCTATGCAGTGGAACACAGTTCACACACACACACACACACACACACACACACACACACGTGCGCGCACACTCATGTATGCAGACACACTCACACTTGTAGATGTGCACACACATGCTCTCATATGGCCACACACTTGTGCACACACACACACAGCTGGCATATTTATAGCACACTGACACACTGGCAGACAGATGTCACCTTCAAGCTACCATCTCCAAGGCAAAACGCTTTCTTTCTCTTTCTCTCTCTCTCTCAAACACACACACACAAACAAAAGTGTAGCTCAGTAACAAACCACGGAGAGCACAGCAAACAAACAAACCAAAATGTGAGAACTAAATTAACACCTTCATAATTCTGTTGATTGCACCTGTCAGAGTTTCATGAATATGCACGCCAGCATATCAGAAAGCCCCAGCGCTCTCGGGGGAGGGGCAGTGCCACTGGGACACCCGTCAGAGCCAATCAGTGGCCGGACGTCTACATGGACATCCACATGTGGACGAATGAGAGTGAAGATGTAGGGAAGATCTCACTGTGTCCCTTCCCCACCCACCAGCCCACCTCCACCCTCCTCAACCCTGGATGCCAGGAGCAGGGGCTCCTCCACCCTCGCCCCAGCGTAAACGTGACGTGGTGTCATAACACATCGTTCCTCCGGACCACATCCCCGCAGGGCCAGCCCCTCAACCTGAATAATTCACTTTGATGTTAATCGTGGGGGACAAAAGATGTCATCCTTTCTTGTTTGATGTCATCAACTGTGGGTCAGTTTCACTTAATACGTACACTAAGAACCCTGACCAAATAACATGTGACAGCTGAGAAGGAGAGGACCTTACACAGGAAGTCGTTTATATTTCATTCGCAGCTACAATGCATATAAGCCCACACCAACAACTGTGTTCTTGTTGAGCCTGTCCTGCTGCTCCGTGTGTGTGTGGGCGTCTGCTCTGCGTATACAGTAGGCGACTGTGGTCGTCTGGCCACGTAACTGCAGGCGGTCGGGTGTGTGTGTGTGTGTGTGAGTGTGTGTGTGTGTGTGGGGGGGGTTGAAATGTGACCCTGTCATGCCCAATGTGTTGACACAGCTTTAATTCAACGTGATAGCAGACAGCCGCGGCTGGCCGGGCCTGTGAGAGCTGGGGTTAGAGTTACACTCTCGACGGCTTTAGAACCACACAGTACAGCAGCAGCAGGGCAGGGGGCAGACCCTGGGGGGGGGGGGGGGGGTGTGTTTGACTGGGCACATGGGGCCTCATTCACACTCCGTCCCTGCTTTAAATTGAACAGATTAAGTCTGTGAAATCCTGTGTTTTCTCACATGACTAAAGGAACGTAAAGTGTGTGTGTGAGAGATAATGTTATGTGACTTAGGTTTTGTTTTGTATATCTGTACCTCTTGTACTGTAAGAGTCCTGTGTGACCCTAGCTGACCGTGTGTGTGTGTGTGTATATGTGTGTGCTGAGGGAGGCTACTCTTCCAACAACTCTGGTGATAATCGGTAATGCTGGCCTCTCGGGTATGAGTGTGTGTGTGTGTGTGTGTGTGTGTGTGTGTGTGTGTGTGTGTGTGTGTGTGTGTGTGTATAGGGCCATGTCAGAGCCGGGCAGGCAGACGGAGCAGACACACGATCCCCCTCCTGACAGGAGAGCTGACCTCAGCTGCTGGAACTGCTTGACTCTTACAGACACGGGGGGGGGGGGATATGGAGGAGAAAGCAGGGTGACAACAGGCCCCCGCTGTGAGGCAGGGAGGGGAGGTGAGTCTGCTTGTCAACACCCCCTTCCTGGCCTAGCCGTCACCCCGTACAGCACCACACTGTGGCCCTCCAGGGAGAGTGCCACTGGCCCCGGGCCCCAGGAATAACCACCTATCAGCTGCCGTATGTTGAAGGTGTGTGGTGCTCAGATAACTCTCCTCTCGTCTTCTTCAAACCCAGTGTTTGGACGGGTTTAGAGTCCATCACCTGCCCATCCAACAACAAATATAGCAGCCCTGAAACACGTCAAGTATCACCATGTGAACATACAATTGTTACATGCAATTGTTTAGACACGCACAAGTTAGCGTTTGAAAGAGATGACCGTGGTCAGCGCGGCCGTGCCAGAGAGAGGTGGTCGGAGTTCTGCGCATGTCTCTGTGGGGCTCGGGGGTGGCTGACCTTCTCTTAACACTCGAGTAACTCAGTGTCAGGATCGCATGTACGACACCTCAGGTAGTATTGCAGCCCATAAATACCAGCCCCAGCCTGTGCCATAGACACAAATATAGCCCGCGCCCACAAGGTCATGCCATCAGACTCTCGGGGTCATTAATTAACGCAAAGCGAGCCGTGTGTCTCTGTTTTGGCAGCCCATCAGCCCACACGCCGACATGTGATGAAGATTTTACGTCAACGCACTTCCCGGCTGGCTGCGGGCCAGAGCCTGCAGCCGGGTGAACGCAGTTGGGAATCTGAGCGAAGGGGTTAGGACAGTGCGGATGTGGGGGTGGGTAACACGTGCTGCGTCGCAGACCTCTACGGACCAAAGAGTCACCCGAGCGCCGGAATAACAGGCACGCAGCGTACTGGGCCGCTCTAGACCTCATCTCTGGTTTCTGTAAAAAAATCCGCTTGCGTCTGTCAGAACCAGAGGCATCCGGAGCACAGGGGATGCTGCTTAGAGTGCAAAAAAACCCCACAAATCACCGATATAGTGCATGCCACTTAACGAGAGCGCCAGGGAAAAGCGTCCCAGCAACCTCTGCTTCCTCTCGCACTCCCTGCTAAGCGCCCTCATTAATATCAAGGGAGATAATATTTGCAACCTCGGTTTAATGCTGTTTATATTTACACTTACTATGTGGAAGGCTTCCAGTTCACCAGCACCACCAATACAGCTGGACCCCCCCCCCCCCCCCCATCTCCCCGGCCCAATAATCCGTCCACGCTGCTCTATTTACGGCAGAGGTGTAAATTGCAGTGAGGCACTGGAAAGTTTTGCTGAAGTGCACGCTGTTCTCGGGACAAGCTTCACACTCTACGGCTCAATACGGCTCTAAGTGACGGAGGATTGGACTCCATGCAGAGACGCCGTTCACTAATTATACACATACGCCGAGTGTTGCTAGAGTAATTACAGAGGGAGTGCATGTTCTCCTGAAACGACTACTTCACTCCTGATCTCTAGGACGAAGCGCCCGATATTTGGCTGCGAGACGCACCGTGAGACGTTACACACCTGCGGGCTGGAGGGTTCGTCCTGCGTGGCTCCTCCCTCCCAGGGGCCGGGTGATGCCTCTAACTCCACCCTTCCCCATCTGTGCTTGCATTCCTCCAAATAAACACCGTCACCATGACCAATACATAATACCCCGCTAACTCAAATCACAACTGTTTGGTTTCTTCCTCCACTTCCTCCACATCTACACCCCCTAAACGGCTTTGAGCAGCCGGGCGCCTCCCTCCTGCTGACCCGCCCACGCCGCTGCGTCAGAGGGGCCCGGGAAGAACGCCGCGTGCTGCTCGGATCAAGCCGGCCAGTTGGGGAGGGGGCTTTAGGGGGTGACTGAGAGTGCCGCGGGGGGTCACTGGAGCATCAGCGGGGGCGAGACAGAGGGCCCCTGGGCAGGAGCAGCAGGTCGCTCTGGGCTCTAATCCCCCATGAATGGTGCACAGAGGCAGGCGAAGCAGCATGTGTGGTAATCTGTCCTCCAGCCCCTCTCCCCAGTCACGGCCTTGAGCTTTGTAGTGGGTGCCAGGCCCAGAGAGACTGACAGGAACGCAGGGACTCCACTAATACACAGAGGCGGCATCTGAGGGAGCTTCATTCCAGCACTAAGCTACAGAGGCATTCAAAGCACAGAGAGAGAGAGAGATGAAGAGAGAGGAAGGGGAGAGAGAGAGCAAGGGAGATGGAGAGAGAGAGGGGGGGGTAGATGAAGAGAGGATGAGAAAGAGGAAGAGGGAGTTGGATCATACACATTTACTTTGTTTTTTCGTTATTTTCTGACTCTCCACTCACTTTATTTCCCAACACCTCCCTCCCCCTATTAGTTACTTTGTATCATACTCATAAACTGAGTTTACATTATATACTACGGTTACCGAACATGAAGAGTGGATGTGTATTGTATTAAAGAGATATACACGTGTCATTCCTTCAAATCATATTTGGCAAGCGGTCATATGAAAAACGTAGTTCAGATCTTGCAACAAAAGAGCATTAACTAAACTTGCGATGTGACAAATTAATCAAACCTTTAAAAATGTACTTCAGTTGTGCAAGTAATGACACACTCCTTCCCAATTTACCCTTTATACGATCCAACCTGGCTTGTGACAAAGGAATGTTAGATTTATTGCACAAAGCAAACCAAGTGCCATCTGCCCAAGTTCTCTGGTGGCCTTCCAGCTCCAAGATTAAATCAAGTCTTCAGATGTCTAAAGGCAAATCTAATTATTTTTCTTCCATTGATCCAAAAACCATCCTAATCAGCCATATAAAATCTCTCCTTTATATGGTCGACTTTATAGAGATTTGCAGGGGTGCCGTCTGCGTTTCTGCCTCTCTGAGCGCACAGTACTTCAATTACAGCTGAGGAACCCATGAGAACTGGGACTTTGCTCGCAATATCTCATTCTCCTCCCTCTCTCTCTCTCTCTCTCTCCCTCCCTCCCTTACCACAGAATGAATTAACACCCTCATCTGCCACCTCTGATTAAAAAAACTCATCGCAGAAAGATTTGTAATCATTTGTCTGTGATGAACTCCTAGATTCCTCTCTCCTCATTCTCACCTGCCAAAGCTCACACTGAGCTAAGATATTTCAGGCATTATTTTATTATTATTATGAAAGATATGTTTACGATTTTCTCATAATGGAGCTTTCATTGTGCTGGTAAATATGCATCATGACTCCAGCTGTCTGTTAAATAACCTTAAAGAGTGCCGTCTAGATTGTACAGAACTAGCCAAGGCTATGATAATCAGTACACAGACAGTGTCCACCTGAACACACCATCTTTACTGTACAGTCAAACGTTATACTGAGAAATGAAGCAGACATGAAAGACGTTGCAGCCAACCTAAGACCTCCTAAAGGTTCCTAAAAAGAATTCCCCTTTGGCCCTATGAGATGGTTGCCAAAGCCAATCTCCACCTCCGCTAACTTTCACACCTCCCGTTTTTTTTTCTTTCATTGTTTTCTTTAAAAAAACAACAACAAAAAAATAGACCCCAAATGTTTCACAGCGCACTGTTTATGAGGGAGTGTGGGGTGATATAAAGCACCATCCAAATTTGTCCTTAGTAATAACCTTAATACATCAGCGGTGTGCGGCGTGTGATGGATTAAAAGGCCCGTGTGAGCGATGGCGTCCTGATGAATGTGTGGGCTGCAGGTTCCTGTAGCTCTGCTGCTAATGACCGTGTGGAGGTATCAGCTCCACTGTAGCTGCACTGACCTTTCTCCGTGCACGCCGGGGCCATCTGTCTCCCTGTGTGTCTGTACACACACACACACACACACACACACACACAATTAACACACACGCACGCACGCACACACACACGCACGTGCACGCTCACACATGTGCTCTCTCCCACACACACACACACACACGTTTTAGTATCCTTGTAGGGATCTTTCATTGACAATTATTACGGTAGCTAATTAATGCTGCACCTACACCCAACCCTTACACCCTTACCTTAAACTCAATAACCAAATAACCTTTTAGTTTTTCCAAAACAAACGTACCAACTTTTCTTAAATGCCATTTGTACATGTGGGGACCACAACACACGTCGTCTCCACAATGTCAGACAGTCCAAATCCTTGTTGGTATCCATATACCCATATAAATGTGCACACACACACACACACACACACACACACACAAACCCTGCTGCTGGTGTGCACCTGGACATTCTACATGCTACGCTCACACATGTAGACTCACACAAGTCCTCTCAACGCTGTTATAATGCTGAACTGATTTTTTTGGACACCTAAGATGTTGCAATATGAGAATGATATGAGAAATGTGAACGCTTTATATTAAAGGGATTTGCAGGTGAGAACTGGGGACAAAGGAAGAGAGCCTGGGCCTTATTATAACCTGCTTTTATTAATGCACAGGAGGCGTAATATTCCAGCTTGTGTTTTATTAAATGTACTGTCTTTGTATGAGACAATATTACATACAACACTGCTGTTGATTCTCCTAGTACTTCATATGAAATCATAACCTTACATTTGTCAGGTTCCATTTCTCCTGCCAGCTCGTGTGCGTGTGTGTGTGTGTGTGTGTGTGTGTGTGTGTGTGTGTGTGCGCTCGTGCGTGTGTTCTAGAGAGGAGAAAAAGGAGCTCTGCCATGGATGTGTAAGCTGCATGCCACACCGATGTACCTGCCTTAATAAAAATGACACATGACTTGTTTATGATGGGAGAGGCAGGGGTGTCAGAACGTGCAGGTGACTGACGGGCAGTAATGGGGAGGGCGGCTGCCGCCAGCACGGGCAGGTGGGGGCCATAAATCCACACTCACTTGTGTGGCAGGAGAAGCCCGTGCTCGGCTGGAAATGTCAGCTAACGCACGTCTCGCTCTGAAGGTCAGGAGAGAGAGCGCTTGGTGGGGAGGGGGCACATATGGGGCTACCCAGGAGGCATTGCTTCTGTGTCTTCACTACCCAGGAGGCATTGCTTCTGTGTCTGCTGGGGAGGGTTTCACCTGCTGTAATACAATATAGCTACAGGAGCAGAAGCTCATGAACATGCCCTCCACTGCTCCGGGTTTCTGCTGAGGACGGGTTTCCATGGGTGTGTGTGTGTGTGTGTGAGTCTCCCTGTACATCTGGGTTATTTAAGGTTGACTCTGTGTCCTAAGATGTTTCCGCCTCACGGCTGTTATGCAGGCAAAGAGTGAAACTACTTATACAATCCCTGTGTGAAGCCATGAGTGATGTTGTGAACGTGATCGGGATGCTCTCGTATCTGCCTGGCTGCCTCTCCATGCAACACCCTGGTCAAAAGATGCTGGACTGAGTCTGTCCTGTATCGGGCCTGGTACTGCAGGTCCTCATGAGACAGCAGTACACCTCTAATACAGCCCTGTCTTTTTGGGTGGAGTTCTCGTGTCTGACTGAGTATGATGACAGGCCAAAAGTAAATAACAAATATATCTTAGGTACACACATGCATCCACGCATGGGTGCACACACTCTCACTTTCTCTCTCTCACACACACACACACACACACACACACACACACAAATCAACTCAGAGCTCGTACCTCATGTGTAATCTCTTATCTCTCTTCAGCAGCAACCAGCCATCATAATCTGCTCCCCTTACAGAGGCCAATAATCTGCAGGGGGGAGAGCTGTTCCCCAGCACTGATCTGATCTTCAGATAATCTCACAGTAAATCACTCAGATGACACACAAGAGCGCAAATCCCTTCCACCTCCAAGCAGGGTCCCGCCTTCCCCATCGTTCCACTGAGCTCAAACTCCAGCACCGGCCCGTATGAGCACTTTATGAGCACGGGACTCACCCTCCAGAACGGGGCAGAGTTCTTCTGCTGGGTAGAAGGTTCAAGGCAGCACTCATAGCTGTGATTACTCAGTGGTGCCTCACAGCCATGGAACTGATCAAAGACATAGCATCCTTCAGATAACACCACAGTGAAGCATGCCAGGTGGTACTGGCCTTAAGATCCGGTCTGGTGTGTGTCTGAGAGACAGAGAGAGAGAGAGAGAGAGAGAGAGAGAGAGAAATAAATGAGATCAGGCAGTCTGGCATTATTCAGCTCTTACCGTTGGCCTTTGATGCTAATGATGGGCTGTGGCTAATCTTTATTGTGGTTTACGTACTGCTACAATCTGATGTGAACACACAACAGATAAGGCCCATCAGAATTCACATCACACCTTCTGGCCTTCTGCCGTCTCCCTGGGATGAGGCGGCTTCCCCATGCTGGGAGCTTGAACCAGGCCTGAGTCACCGCGCCGGCCCCTGGGACTGCTGCCGCACTCATGTTCATGCATCTTTGTGTGAGACGACTCGATTGTCATCTGTCTATTAACTCCCTCCCCTTCCAGACTCCATCTCTGAATCTCAGCCAATTACAATGTGTCCCCTTAAGAAACCAATCAAATTCGACCATGGAGGGAAAATGGTATCTTTAAAATCCATGTCAATTAGCAGCGCTTGAGTCACATCAGCTGAATAATTCTATCCATTTGTTTATCGTTCAATTTTCCACCCTTATGGTAATAAGGCAGGGGACCGAATACCAACCTAATCATGTTACAAAACAGTGGCGAGCAAAGCTGACTGCTTCAGGGAAAAAAGAGAAAAAGCCTTCCTGGCTCGTCACATCAATGACACACTGCCATCCTAATTCCCTCTCCAGAAAGAGAGAGAGAGACAGGAAGGGACGTGGGGGAGGGCTGCTGGGATCAGTCCAAACATGCACAATCGTGCATTATATAAGATGAGCAGAGCAATTATAATAAGTCATTACAATCATTGGCAAACACAGCATTCAGTTGTCATAGTGCTTTTGTTGGTGTCTGTCAGTTCACCACACACACACACACACACTTTCCGCATGGCTGCCCATGCCTGGTGGACTGTAACCATGTGGCATTGATGGCCCCCACCATGCAAGCCACACACACACACACACACACACACACACACACACACACACACACACACACACACACACACACACAGCTCCTTGGGGTTGGTTTCACACTCCTCCTCAGTGCTGACAATAAGACCAACATGTGGAGGTGAAAGCAAAGCCGAACTGCCATCGCTTGACCTCTTCTGCTCCTGTGTGTCCCACTAAGATACACTGCACTCTTGGGAGAGGGAGGGAGGGAGGGGGAGAAGGAGAGGGAGGGAGGGAGAGAGGGGAGAGGGAGAGACGGGGGAGAGGGAGAGGGAGAGACGGGGGAGAGGGAGAGGGAGAGAGAGTACGGGGGAGAGGGAGAGAGAGAGAGACGGGGGAGAGAGAGAGAGACGGGGAAGAGGGAGAGAGAGAGAGAGAGACGGGGAGAGGGAGAGGGAGAGGGAGAGAGACGGGAGAGGGAGAGAGAGAGAGACGGGGGAGAGGGAGAGAGAGAGAGACGGGGGAGAGGGAGAGGGAGAGAGACAGGGGAGAGGGGAGGAGAGGGAGAGAGACAGGGGAGAGGGAGAGAGAGAGAGAGACGGGGGAGAGGGAGAGGGAGGAGAGATGGGGGAGAGGGAGAGATGGAAAGAGGAAGGGAAGGAGGGAGAGAGACAGGGGAGAGGGAGAGAGGAGAGAGAGACGGGGGAGAGGGAGAGAGAGACGGGGGAGAGGGAGAGAGACAGGGGGAGAGGGAGAGAGAGAGAGAGACGGGGGAGAGGGAGAGAGAGAGAGACGGGGGAGAGGGAGAGGGAGAGAGACAGGGGGAGAGGGAGAGAGAGAGAGAGACGGGGGAGAGGGAGAGACGGGGGAGAGGGAGAGAGACGGGGGAGAAGGGAGAGACGGGGGAGAGGGAGAGAGACGGGGGAGAGGGAGAGGGAGAGATGGGGGAGAGGGAGAGATGGAAAGAGGAAGGGAAGGAGGGAGGGAGGGAGAGCAGAAGTGATGGGGGGTCAGCATGATCAAGGGGTAAAAAGAGATTAAACAAGAGTAATCGATTAACTGTAGGATTGTTTTAATTGAATAGTTGTTGCATGTGAAAGATCACTGTGTGTGTGTGTGTGGCCCTGCACCCTGAGAGCAGGGATAATGAGACCAGGCTCGGGCAGAGGAATGAGGTGTTTGATGGAGCACACACACACACACACACACACACACACACACACACACACACACACACACTCTAGAAATGAGCTCTCACTCAAGGCCCTAGTGGCCTCCATATATGGAGCTGTCCCTGATGACGGTTAATTGGAGACTATCTGCCCACCTCCCACTCTTCCTCCCGCTCTTCCTCCCACTCTTCCTCCCGCCCTTCCTCCCGCCCTTCCTCCCGCCCTTCCTCCCGCCCTTTCCTCCCGCCCTTCCTCCCACCCTTCCTCCCACCCTTCCTCCCACCCTTCCTCCCACTCTTCCTCCCACTCTTCCTCCCACCCTTCCTCCCACTCTTCCTCCCACCCTTCCTCACCCTTCCCCCATCACATTCACATCACGTCTGCATCTCTCTCGTCTGCATCACTCTGGCCACGCCCCCTAACGCCCACTCCTCCCATGCCCTGGCGATCAGATTCATCCCCTGCATTTGCGCCAGACACCCCCCCCCCTCCCAATCATTCTGCAGCTAATGGTTTTAATTCTATTGGAGCTTCCATATCCAGACCCATTTCCTGGCTGACTGTGCCCACGGGCCCCACCCTGCGGTAGCTACACGCACACGTCTGTGCAGCCTTGATAAAGACACACATACATGAACAAAAGGCTAACACACACACACACACACACACACACACACACACACACACACTCGCATATATACACACATGCACACACACACATGCACACACACACACACACACACACACGCACGCACACACGCACGCACACGCACAATCACACACACGCACAATCACACACACGCACAATCACGCATACGCACAATCACGCATACGCACAATCACGCATACACACAATCACACACACGCACAATCACACACACGCACAATCACACACACGCACAATCACACACACGCACAATCACACACACGCGCACACACACACGCGCACACACACACGCGCACACACACACGCGCACACACACACGCGCACACACACACGCGCACACACACACACACACACACACACACACACACACACACACACACACACACACACACACACACACAGGTTTTTGGCTGCCCTTCCTCCATGCTGCAGGGTAGCTGCAGCACCATTAATGTTGCACCATGTGTCTGTATGGCTGATTTTCCCTCCCTGTGTGTTGTTGCCAGACAGATGAAGGGGGGAATTTTGGTGTGTTGATGCCAGGGAAGTGTGTGTGTGTGTGTGTGTGTGTGTGTGTGTGTGTGTGTGTGTGTGTGTGTGTGTGTGTGTGTGTGGTGTCCTACTGCCTCTGTTCTTAGCAGACTCAATCACTCTCTCCGTTTTCATGAATTAAACAGATAGGCTGAGAATGTGTGTGTGTCTGTGTGTGTGTGTGTGTGTGTGTGTGTGTGTGTGTGTGTGTGTGTGTGTGTATGTATGCTATGGCAGTACCTCTGGCCTCTGTGACTCATCTGCCCACCGTTGCACTGATCTGACCTCTCGGTGGAGAACAGCCATGTTAGGCCTCTCATTAACAAGATAAATATATCCATCCTATATTCACTCTTCCTCTAGCCATCTACCCCCGTCCCCTCAACCGCCCCCCCAGCTCTCTGATGTTATCAAGGATTTGATTAGTGAGTCCCCCTGGGGCTGTGGCAGGGTGGTCCGTCAACACAGCAGTACAGACCCCACTCTCCACTCTCTCCATCATGTACCATGGGGGAGGGACCTGGAGCGACACACCACACACACACACACCCCAACACACACACACACACAATTAACACACAAACACACACACACACACACACACCCCAACACACACACACACACACACACACACACACACACACACACACACACACACACACACACACACACACACACACACACACACAATTAACACACAAACACACACACACCCCAAACACACACACACACACTGCAGTGGCTGTTGGGGATTATGGTGAGATTCAACTGGGCTTTCCAACAGACAGTTATCTCAGTCAGAACACATTTGAATTAGAGTTGCAGGACAGGGTAATTACACAGGTCAGCCTCTCTCTCTCCCTCCCTCTCTCCCTCCCTCTCTCTCTCTCTCTCTCTCTCTCTCCCTCCCTCCCTCTCTCCCTCTGGTCTCCAGAGAGAGACAAGATGATTCTCTGAGATGCTTCAGGCTTATTGATTTAAGGACTGCGACAGGCATTGATCTGAGATGGCCCAGATACCATATACAGACAGCTCCACTCAGCATTCCTAAATGACACCATCAGGTGCATCACAGACAAACACTCTCTCCATCTGTCTCTTACAAACATACAGACTACACAATCGTTCATATAACAATCGTTATTTGTTTGAACACAGCACTTAATTATTGTAAATGAAATGTTTAAAGCTACACAAGTCCCCATAGTCCCAACTCTGTCTACTGGGATCCACAAACATGTAAATATTAATCTTTTACATGTTTAGTGTCTTAATTTGCACAGCAAAAACATGCTAACATTTTAATATTTTTCAACACATAGTGACTGGATGGATGTGTCCATTCAGTAATAACAGATAAATAATATTCTGCTTGGCAGAACACTTAGAAAGGGCTATTCACATTCAAACTGTTCATTTAGTTATTACAATAGAATGAATAACCCTATTAATGAATAACCCTATTAATGAATAACCCTATAGAGCACTGATCTAATGTGTTCCTAAGGTTGCCTGTTCATCAGTGTTAGTGACACTGAAGACTGAGGACTCTGTCTGACGCAGCTTGAGCTCCACTCAGTCAATACAGCCTAAATGCCTCCTATTGATACAACAGACAGAGACAGGGGGACAGCCAGGCTTCAGTTCTGCATGGCTTGACAGGACTGTGTGGGCTGGCTCTCCCTCTCTCTCTCCCCTTCTCCTCCTCTCCTCTCTCTCTCCCTCGCTCTCTACCCTCTCTTGCCTTGGGCCCCAGTGTTTATTCAACAATACAGCCTGGATCATTCTCCCCGGCTGGCTGAGGGCTGGCGAGGCGATAGGGCGCATGAGGAGCAGCACGGCTGCCGCGTCTGGGAGACAGTGGACCTGAAGGCCGGATAATGGCCTGTCATAATGGACAATGCAGGACCAGGGGGAAGAAATCTCCAGAGACCAGGAAAGAGAGAGAGAGAGACAGACAGACAGAGAGAGAGAGAGACAGACAGAGAGAGAGACAGAGAGAGATAGAAGACCCAAAGAACAAGTAGGTTTGAATAATTCATGGGCTCCAGGGTGGCCAGCACCACTGTCTCACAGTCAGCTCTTCATTACACAGCCTGTATCAGGTGGAGGAGGAGAAAGAGCTTTAAAATAAAATATGAGCAATATTTCAGAGTAAAGGGGGGGGGGAATTATCATAAGCTCTCTGGAGGCCTTTAGCCTCTGCTTAAATGTGGCTGAGCGTTGACCTTCCCGTCACCGCGGTAATAACGCAGCTGCGGATTAATTCGTGATTCCTTGGGGGATGAGAGTTGCGCTCATGCTAACGACGGCGGTGTGACAGAGAGGCGCCTGCCCACGCGCTGCAGTCCTCCCGCTGTAATAAGACGTATAACAGTGCCGCCGCACACACGCCCTCCCTTTGTCTCAGCCTCTCTCTGCCTGGCACGGTGAGCAGCGCCCGCCGGTGGCACCACGCCGCGTTTGTCAGGGACTACGTGGCGCGGGGAACAGCGTCGTCTTCGCCGCACCGCCCGCGTCCACCTCCGCCAGCCCCGGGCGGTGGGCCCGCACCTGTCACAGAGGCTCTCTGGCGTGTCGGCAGCCCGGCCGGCTGGCTCTTAAACGGCCATCTACACCCCCCCCCCCCCCCCCCTCTCGTGGAAGTCTCTCTGCCAGCACTCTCGCAGACATCACACGCCTCTCGTGGCAGAAAGGCAGCTTTAAAAAAAATAAAGGAATAAAAAATAAAAAAAAAAAGAAGAGCAGCAGAAGTTTTTCGAGGAGGAGGAAGAGGAGGAAGAGGAGGGGGGGGGGGGCGTTTGCTGTCGGCCTAATTGGGAAGAATCCCAAATTATTTCCCAACCGCTAAAAACAAAGTGGCTTGGTTGCCTGTCTGCTGTCTCATTACTTAAAGGCATGTGTAAGGATGTGTGTGTGTGTGTGTGTGTGTGTGTGTGTGTGTGTGTGTGTGAGACAGTGTTTGTGAGACAGTGTTTGTGAGACAGTGTGTGTGTGTGTGTGTGTGTGTTCTACCTGCCCTCACTGCCTCCGCTTTTCTTGTTCTAATTAGTGCTGCTGTCTGGCTGTTTTCCGACAGCGGGCTTTGTTTGCCGGTGAGTCAGGCAGCAGTGGCAGCAGTGGCAGCAGTGGCAGTTCTACAGAGGGAAAATGGAGCTGTGAGAAAGGAGGCCACAGCCCGTCCACAGGCATTCACACAGAGCTGCCATAGCCCCGCCCACAGCCCTGCCCCACAGCCCCGCCCCTCCTCCCTAATCACTTATGCATGCAGTGTAGAACTTCCATCAGACGAGCTGCATTAACAGCAGGGCTAGCTCCTTATCTGGACCCTGCCACAAAGTGCACACTGCCCCGCCCTCCTCCAGAGCCACACCTCCTCCCCAGGTAACTCCCACCTAAAACCACAGCCCACTTCTGAGCACCAGACTTGGCTTTACGAATCAAAAGTCGCGAGAACAACCTTTCAAGGCCTTCTTTTGATGAGCAACTCTTTCTTTAGTTTGCGAATTGGCTGCTCACTGGAGGAGAAATCTAACATAAATCATGACTATCCATCATTCTCAACTTGGCTATGAAATGTATCGATGGGGGGGGGCGTAGAGAGGACAGCGGCCAGTGCGAGAGAGAGGCCATCCCCAGAGAGAGTGGAGTGATTAGCGTTCCAGAAACATGAGCAGTTATTTAAAAATCAATGTATTGTCATTAAAGCTGAGGATTGCTCCCTCGGAGTGCAGATATCGATCTGCCTGTGTGCCCACTGGTTATCGAGCGGGTCAGTAATTTGCTCCCAAACACATGTGAAGTATGGGGGTGGCTGGCTTGAATGGCTCATCACTATTATTACTGTCTTACTCAGCAGGCAGGGCACATTAATTACAGCCAGTGGCCTTATTGAGGAACTGCACTACAGCAGAGGTCCTGCTCACCAACGAAGAAGAAACAGCAGCAGATTCAGAGCTGCCAATGGGAGCCAAGAGTCTAATAGAAATATTGTGTGATTTCTCTCACCATATATCCCCACGGCCATGTGCACGCACCACTCAAAATTCTTTCAGACTGAAAAATTTGGACAAAGTTTTACATTAAGCTGCTTCTTCCACAAAGGCAAGGTCACATTTCTGACATCCATTTACTTCACCCTAGAGTGCTTTTGGTAAGACTAAATGTGAGAGTGTGCATGCGCGCGAATTTGAATTTTAAAGCTCCTCCACTTAACACAAAGTGAATTATTCACAAAACAAGCAGCGGATTATCATGAAAAGCGTTTGGATAATGTAAAATTCAACACTCGGGCCCTTACCAGACAAATATATACAACAATACATGCATGCCCACAGACACGAATGCCCACATACACACACACGCACGCACACATGCATACACAAATTTCTAGGTTTTTTTTCTAGGTGAAGAACAACATTCAACTTGTGCCCAGGCCAATAAAATCTGGAGCCCCGTCTCCCCAGCACGACTCTATAAACAGCCTCCCACAGTGAGCTGGTGGCCTCAACAATAATGCATCATATAAAAAGGAACTGCAATGAGGCCATTTTAAAAGTCCTGCTTTCCTCCAAGACAATGAATGGCCTAGGATCCACTGCTGTCCACAACCATCAAAATACCGGCATTAAAAAAAGGCTCATTAATATTCATAATATTCATGTATTTTTGAGCATTAACAACTTCTTATGCAAATTGAAGTGATGACTCATGGAAAACAGACAGTATTGATGTGTACCAACATGTATGCACAGAATATCAGTGTGTTGTCACTCAATATATTATGCTGTGACTAATGCACCTATAGCTTTATTATATACAGCAGTAGTAGTGATGTGCTCCAAAAACACGTTTGCTAAATGAACAGCGTTCTTGCTGAACACCTCCGTGGCTCCATCAGAAGTAGCCGTCAGTTCTCCCACACAGAGATGTGGTTAACGTGCCTTTGCTTCATTATCCTGGGAGCGGTTGTGTTAAGGCATGTACGGCTACGTCGCCAAACCTGGCCTGCCTCTCCGTAACCGCTCTGACGAGACATTTAAAGAAGCGTTTTCTGCAAAATTAACTTGTTCACTTGGTCACATCATTGCACTCAGTTTAAAATGGCTTAAAATCTACAAAGCACCCACTTTTTACTGTAGGGTGTTACTGATCCTAGCCCTGTTCTCAAACCAATATTCCATGCTCTTCACACATAAAGGAAATGAAAACCACCCAAAAGTGATAATTCCACAGTGCTTTGTTTACTATCAAATTTACCATCTGTTTGTGTGATGAGGCACTGTTTCTCATGGTGGACATAGCGCAGCGGTACTCCAACATTAAACCTGAACATTTAATCCAATAAAAAACAAAGAGAAAAGATTTCGTCTATCAAATCCTGCAATAAAAGTGATGTATAAATAAATAGCAAAAAGGCAGATACGTAAAACAACAACAGATGTAAAACCACAACCGACGTAAAACTACAACCGACGTAAAACCACGCGCTCCTATCCCAGCACCACAGAGGGAGGGAGCACACGCCTCTCGTGTGTGATTTTTGCCGATTCTCTCGTGGCCAGGATTTCTAATTTGCCTTGCCTAATGTGTAATTGGATAATGAACGGGTGTCATTAAGCTGCCGATCCAGCTGGCTGCCACAGTGGGAGAGGCACACAGTGGCTGGGCCGTGTCCAGAAGCACAAGCAAACGCTCAATATTTCTGCCCAGAAAATCAAAAGCGAACAACTTACTCTTGAATCGCACGGAAACTTCTCCTATCGGAAGATGGCGGAGGGATTAAGTTGTCTCGCTGCCAGACCGGCTTGCAACTCTTTGGATCCTCTTCAAGCCTTCCAGGAGCTCTCTGGGTAGAGCAACAGCTTTCAGCCAAATGGGCTTGGAAAGCTCCAGTGCCTGTTACCACAACTCTACATTCACACAATCTGAGCAAACCACAAGCATTATGGGCGAGATCTGATGCCAGACATTGTTCCCAGTGATTTCACAACTAGTTTCTCAGTTTGGAAGCATTACCCTGCAGACACGGCTGAGCAGGCGACGTTGCAGCCAAGCTGGACTTTGCTTCTTGCCGAAAGATGACAGATTTTCTCCACAGTGGTTTCGGTTAGAAACTCTTACCAAGCCTGTACAATACAACAACAACAACAAAAATGGATAGAGTTTGGGTTTGAATTAGCCCAAGGGTGACACCTGACAGCTTGCCATGTAATTACAATATCATCTCTTGATGGCACAATCAAAACTGTCCACAATTGTGTTTTAATAGCAAACGAAGGTTTTGATTGACTGAGTCCAATAACACCTGCTTCATAAAAGCTCATTCACAAATATAAACCCATCAAGAGAAAGAGGCCATGCCACTGATTTACGAAAGCGCTGCATTTAGCTTTCACATATGAACAGCACAGATCCGCGGATCATACACATCTCGCTTTCTTGTTAGCGAAGCCCAGTCACAAGCCACTGCAACCAGACAACAAAACCAAGATCAATCCATAAACAATTTATGCTGTATGGGGAGATGTCACGACAGTCCGTGGCCCCTGCAGCTGCCCGTACTGTTTAATGAATCCCTAACCAAGCTTTATGTCGGACCGGGCCAGCCGAAGAACACGGGGCTTTTTGAATTGATTATTAGGAGCTTTTTCTGCTCCCCTGCGCTGAGAGCGGAAAAGCCAGGGCACATATCACAGGAAATGAAAGCGCTGAATCTTCAATCGAGGTGGATAAAAAATGTATCAAAGGCAAGATAAGAGAGGCAGGCCATGAAATATCCTCCCTGAGTGCACTGGGATTGTACGTGGATATGCGTATCTATGGATACGAATGAGCCATGACCCGAGATTTGGGCGAGATGAGAAAGGCGAGTCCGTGATTTGGCTGACAGAGCTGTCGCTCGCCTGAGTCCAGAGCCGCGGTCCCACCCACCCCCCCTCCCACGCTTCCCCCCAGTGCACTGTGGGGGAAGGGGGGCCAGGAAGCTGCAGACAGGCCCTGGCCCAGATGGCAGGGACCCAGGGGTGGCACAGGGTGTTGTTTTTGATGAGCTGTGCATATACAAAAGCTGAACATCTGGACCAGCCATGTGGCCCCTCCATTTGGCCCGGCTCACACCTCCCCGAGCCAGATGCACCCAAACAACTGTGAACTAAACAGCATGAATCATTCATACGCAGGAGATACATACACACAAGCACAAAGACGTGGGCGCGCACACTCTCTTGCTATCACACAGTCCACACACACACCCAATCACACTCTCACTCTCTCTCTGCACATGGAGGTCCAACAGCGGACTTTGATTAGACTTCTAAAAAGCTATGAATATGCAGCAGGCATTAAGGCTGCTGAGGATGTGGCCTGATTTGTCAAACTGTCCATATTTCATCAAGATGGAGTAACACCCCGAAGGGCTCAGTAATTAAAAAAATAAAAAGGGACCCTCCGCCCGATTGCCATGTTATCTCAATTATTAAGCTCTTCTGTGCTTAATTAACACTTGGTGAGTCGCTAAGGAGAGCGCTGTGTGCGTAGCTCCCAGCTCCACACACAGAGGTGGGCCCTGACAGACAAGGGTAAAGGCAGACAAAGACGAGAGCCTCACGCGCCCTCGCACGCCAGTTGTTTTAATCAAGCTTAATTACAGTTTGAAGTGAAACGACACCGGCTGCTCGACAATATCGGCTCGTGTGTGTGTGTGTGTGTGTGTGTGTGTGTGTGTGAAAGACAGCGGAAGACCGAAACGGCGGCTAAAGGCAGCCAGACATCCGCCGATAAAGAGGCGTGCGGAAACGGAAGCTCGGAGGCGTCCCGTTGTTTGTTCTGCGGAGCGGCACGCGGCAGCAACCGGCATCATGCACACTAGCGGCAGCAGGTCCCAGGGCCAATCCCTGCAGCTTAGAGCAGGGTTAAGGGAAGGGCCGAGGCTTCCAGTCACAAGACGGTGATTACGGCAGTGATGAGCAGGCAGCACGTGGGTCGTCCAGGCGCTTAGAGGGTCACTCGAGGGTAAACAGACGCACAGCCAGAAAAAAAAAAGGAAAACGGGGGAGGAAGGGAGAGAGAGACACAAACAGACATGTCATCCCGTCATTCCTAGCACAGCGAACAGCATGCGGTACTGCGCCACTCGGCTCTAATGAGATGAGCTCTCTGTGCTAATTAACTCATCCATAACTCTGAGCACTCAATTAATCATTATAGCCGGCTAATTGAAAATAGATAAAGACTGACAAATGTTTCATCCTCCTCCAAAACATCTTGGCGAAGATTACGAAACGTGTTGTGCTTTATTCAATCAATTAAAATAATCAATCCATTTTCATTTATGGCAGGATTCCTTAACGAGGGTGTTTATGCCAGCTGCAGGGTTTTTCCCCTACCTGCTCCCAGTGCCGGCGGCTCGTCCCGCGGGTGCGCAGGACTGGGCCTGTGCATTCAGGTCAATTAATGCGCCAACTGGATGATAGACAAGGACAGAGGAAGGATGTAACCTTGGATCTGGGGACACAGCAATTGCACTCCAGCAGGGCTCCTTAATGAGGTCTGTGGGATATCAGTCAATCAACACGCCCCAGCTGACGCAGGACAGCCATCCACACACACGGGCTTCTCCCCAGGACATTTCCACACTCAGCACACACCGCCTTGTCCCGCTTAAGCGGGCACGCAGCTGGTTTTAACAAATCGGGTCTCTGCGACGGGTTTGTTGGTGAGGCCCAGGTTCAGAGGCTCGGATTGAGTTTTGGGGGATGCGGGTGGCAAAGGCTGAACCCCACAGGCCAAAGGTGGACAGACGAGAGAATCTGGAGACAAATGATCCCAGGTTCCAGTCGCCCAGTCGTGGGTTATGTAGAGTCAGGATGATGTGGAGACCAGGGTCCGGGATAGAGGGGACGCTACCTCAGCCTCCGCGGTGACGTGACCTGACCCGGCTCGCCCGCCACGCCCCACCACCCTCATCTCTGGAGCCCTGCCACTCAGTGTGAAAGCATCATTATTTAGTCCTTTTGTAAGCAAGCCATGTCCCGGTTCACGTATTAATCTTTCATATGTTTCCAAGATCTATCGTCTGTAATCCCATCTGTATGAGACACAACAAAGCAAAGCAAAAGAGAGAGTTGTCTATGAATTATTCATTGTTTCGCTCATAAAAGGCTTTAGTTGCATCTGTCATGTTTCACTCTTGTGAGGAGAATCTATTGATCGCTTGTCTTTTATTGCCCCCCCCCCCCCAACAAGTGATATCACCCCCCCTCCAGGCTTACTCTCATTCCATCACAGACAGACATGCGTGACCGTCAGAGGAAAAGGAGACCACGCAAGAAATCCCTGCAAACCCCCGTGGCCACAGGCATGTCTGTACAGATGCAACCCCCCAGACAAACACACACAACACACACACACAAACAAACAAACAACCCACCCCAAAGCAGCAGGTCTCCTTTATGTCCGGAAGCTGCATCTACACCGCAGGAACACACGACAAAGCACCTTGCAACCTCTCGACAAAAACTAATCCAAACGCTTCTTTACATGCGTCAACTGCAACACCCACCTTGTGACGACTTCGCCATAAGAGGCTAACCACCTCTTCAAGGAGGTGGCTAAATTCAGCATCATCATTTATCGTTACTATTACTGTAATAGGACCAACAGAAGTACCTTTGGGCCAGTCAGGCGCCAAGTCAAAACAGTAGCAACTAGCGGTGTTAACAAGACAAGGCTTTAAATCAGGAGCACCGTGAACATTTCCTGTGAAATATTAATGCGGAAACTGTGTTTGTGTACACGGAACAAAGGCCAGAGTGTTGTACATCAATAGGCTGACAGTACTGTGGGCTCTAAGGGCCAAGCACCGCGTATTCATCCTGTGACAGTATGTGTGTGTGTGTGTGTGTGTATGTACACACACATGGGCATGTGAAGAGAGTCATTTATTAAACATGAAACTAGTGGAGCATGTCTGTGGTGTGATGTGTGTGCTAGCTTACAAAGGGCAGTGTTCAGGAAGCTCTCACGACTCCCCCTTTCCACCGAGGTCTGACTGCTGCATGCAGCGCTGCTGAAACACTCATTTGTTCGCTGGTCACACACTTCCTCTTCAGAGAAATACACCATTACCTCACCTGATTATAGAGTTGATATGCATAACGTGCTTCTAAAATACATGAGAAATTCGATCTCAAGGACCACAATTCAACTTCGAACAATTAAAAGACGCGAGGTTCATTTAGTAACTTGAAACTCGGAGATTTTTGATAATTAATCAGCATTATGAATTCAAAAGCAGCTAATCAATTAGTCAGGGCCTCTGGAGACAGTGTTATGACCTACAGCTGCCATGTGTAACTGTGCTCCAGAGGTTAGGGTGGTGGACCAGCCGTCTCCTGCCGTCCTCTTGCTGAATGTCTGAGCTTGGGAAGGGTGTTGAGAGGAGTCCTCCGTCTGTCTCACTCTGCTGTCTTTCTGCCACTAATCCTGCCCGGCTCTGCATTGTCAGAGCCCTGTGTTTGAACAATGGAGCTGTCTTCTTGTCGGCTAATTTGGGAACAAACATTTGCCTGCGTGGCAAACAAGCTCTCCCAGGAAGTGCTATTAATAGGATAATTAAGCAGACGGTAATGAGCTGGATTACTGCTAATTATGACAAGATTTGTTTTGGCATTTGCCTGAGAGGCGCCAGAGAGTTCCGAGCCGGCCCAGGAGTTTGGAGCGGAGAGGAGCTGTGTGTCGGCACCTGAGTCAACACAGGCGCAGTCAACACCCCACGGGGGAGCGTGGGGCGGGAGATAAGGGTGGCCCCCTGGAGAACGGAGCTACCGCTCTGCCAAGCTCACCAGGCCAGCCACGGGTACTGCTGCCTCCTCCCAACTGGGCTCACATCCCTGCCATGCCACTAGACCAGGGGAGGGGACCCCGTGTTCGGACCGGAGCAGGCCTCGTCGGGTGAAGGTTAGCGGCATGCTTGCGTATGGCCTGCCAAAGCTTTGCTAGCGCTCGCAGGCCTCTGCCAGAGCCCATGAGTCTGCTGGTGTTGTGGACAACACGGATGAATGAATGGAGATGTGTAAGAGGTGCACTTACCACACAAAGAAGCAGACCGCACCTTGTTCCTGTCCGCGGCTTCAATTTAACCTGCTCTCACTTCTCTAAAAGCAAATCATTTGTGCATACTGATGGTGCCTGAAAACCACAGGTGTTTTTTCACATTTTACATTTTTATTTCTTCTTTGATGTCCACGCTTGCATCAGCCAAACATCAATGGAACCTTGTAGCTTATCAGAACACACGGATTGGTCCGACTTAATAACGGCTGGAGAACGTCTCCCAAATGGGGTAAGGCCAGAGTAACCTGCCAAGCCGAGCAGAGGAAAAGACGTAGCGAGCTACAGGACGGGGTTTTGCCAAGTTAATTTAGCTCAGGGTTCATCACTGAGGACATCACTCAGTCCTAGGGTGCTTCCAATTTGGAGTTTTGAACAATTTGCGAAAGTTTGTGAAAGCTTCACTGTAAACTGGTCATAGATTTGGACAGAAATCTTCATAACGAACTTGAACTGAAGGCTGCATGCGGAGAGTCAGTAGGTCTGACCAAACTGGGCTGCTTAATTCTGCACTATTAGCATCACAGTGCAGAGTTATGACTACCTCTAGGCACTGACAGGTGAAAAGAAAATATCCACGCTCACGGCTGCCCAGCAGTGCAGAAAGTCATTCTTGTCTGTATCTAAAAAGCACTCCGACAGGTACGGCATCTTTTTAAAATGTCAGTGTTAACAATCTTCTTGTAATGGGTGTTCCAAATTCCTGTTCGCCTCCATCGAGGAACAATATCAGCACGGAAAAGCAAGTGGAGTAATTTGCCATTAAATGGCCAAAGGGTTGTCCTCGGAGACCGGCAGCCATGGAAACAGCCCCTGCGTTGTCCTCGGAGACCGGCGGCCATGTAAACGGCCCCTGTGTTATCCTTGGAGTGTGGCGTCCTGGGAAACGGCCCCTGCGGTAACACTGAAGAGCAGTGGCCATGGAAACTGCCCCTGTGCTAACCCCAGAGAGTGGCATTCTGGGAAACTGTCCCGCGCAGCTAACACCAAAAGAGCGGTGGCCACAGAAATGGCCCCTGCGTTATCTTGGAAGGGCGGTAGCCAGGGAACCGCCAAGGAGTCTAATGGCCACGTAGAGAATTAAGTGCATGAGGTTATGAGTTGAATTTCCTCACCACCCATGCACCATCTTCAATTCATAACGCACTCCATCACAGCCAAAAGAGAGAGGGAAAAACGGAAAAGCAGAAGCCACAGAAGGAGGGGGGGGGGAAATCAGGCGCAGTGGCGAAGGCGAATCTTAATGCGATTAGAGTTAAACCCCAGACAGAGAGCCGCTTCCATTAAAGCATGCCACTCGCACCCAGCAGCTCCCGATAAGACAGCTGAGGGTGGGATTTACGGCTTTGGCTTATCGTCATCTTCACACCAGCCACACAACGAGCGCAGGACCACAGCACCAAATCCCGCTTGATTGGGAAGCAAATTAAAGTAAGCAGCCACATGCAAGAGGAAGGGGAGGGAACAGGTGTGTGGGGAGAGGCAGACAGACAGAGGCAGACAGACAGAGAGGCAGACAGAGAGTGATAGACAGAGAGAGAGTGACTGTGTGTGCGTATATCAGCGTGTGTGGCTATGAGGGAGAGAAATACCTCACCCATCAAGCTTTTTGTCTCTCTGCCTCCTCCGAACACCCTCATACTGGCATTGACACATCACGTCTTTTCATTTAGACAGCGAGGCGAAGATGAGATTATGGCAAGAGCTTCGGACTCCTGCTTCTGAAATAAAACTGCTTTTATTCTTCTCAACATGTGTTGGGTAAGATTAAGGCGTAATCTTACAGCGCTTAATAAGAGCCTGTTTGTGGCCTGCCGGCTGACACAGAAAAGTGGAGCATGCCTGCTCTGCTTTTTAATCCTGTTTATTGAATTATAAAGAACCTTAAAGGATAAAGAATATGACTCAAGGATTTAAATATTTCATGGTATTTCTAAGTCAAAGCACAGAGGGGAGAAAGGAAAAGCTGTTGCCAGAGAATGTAGCTAGAAGCTCAGTTTTTAAGCTCTGGCCTGATTTTAAAACTACCCCAGCTAGACATATTCCCAACAAGAACTTAGCACCATGCTTGGTGCCGACTTCTGCTCTTCCAACTCTGATGCGGAGTTTCCAACCATCTCCTCTCTTCTCACTCAACATGGCTTCATGTGTGAACAGAGCTTCTCTGATTCCATGTCTAACTGCATTAATGCTAAATCATCAATTCTGTCAAACTGCTCCCGAAATCGAAAGATCGCTGAATGAATCCATGTGGAGATCCCAAAAGAAATATATCCTTAACGGCAAGTGAGAAGCCCTCGCCACTGAACTCATACCGCACACCTTAGACCAAAGGTGGGGGGGGGGGGGGGGGTCTGGGCAGGGGATATGTGGGTTTGTCATGTTCCACGAGACGGTCTTGTCACTGATAAGTTATACTGAGCCAGCGCGTAAGAGGATTGCCCACACTAATCCGAATCAAAAGACATACCATGTGAATTACATCCTGAAACAGGTTAGCTTACACAGATTAAGGAACCCAAATGTAAATCCTTCCCTACTTGCCTCAGTGCAGCCAAAGACGCACCTCAGTGAACAAACACAAACATCTACCCCCCCAGTGCCACACTGGAATAACACTGGGGGGGGGGGGCACTTTGGTTGCAACTTTGCCTCTTATTTTTGTAGAGTTACAATGAATACAAGTGACATGTACATGTGTACATGTTACGGCAGAGTTATACAATAATTGAAAAATCTGGACATATTTGTTTATTATTTAGATGTGTTTAAATGCACATATCGCACGCGCACACATGCACACAGCTGCCTGGGCACACCCCACACACCAAAGCCCCCACGTCCCTGCTAAGCTTTAGTTCAATCCAGCGTTTATTCCTCTTCCTGTTTGACAAGGGTGTTTCTATCAAGGCATCTGGCAGTACGTGCTGTAGTACAAGGCCTTCTGTTGAGACGTCAAAGAGCGTTACACTCCAATGTACTGAGGGAACAAAAAATAGCCCATGTCTCTCTCACACCCCCCCCCCCCCTCCCCAGTTGCACTGAACAAACAAGGCTGTATCTCTGGCCCTGAAATGCTTCAAAGAGTGCAGAGTCTGTTGGGAATGTTTCAGAAATGTAGAGCAGTGTTGACTGCTTAGCTTTGCATTTCAACGAACACACACACACACACACACACACACACACACACACACATGCACACACACACACACGTGCGTGCACCTGTAGGCACACCTGGGTGCACAAGCATGCACACACAGCGAACGAACACACACACTCCGTTGGGCCTTTTCCTCCTTCATATGGATGTATGCTGTCAGATGTTGCCCTCATCTCCAGAGCTGCTCATCTAACATAGCGTGCGTTTGCTATCTGCTGCTCTGGTCTGCGTTCCGTCAGTGGGATTTACCACATCATCGATGCATATGAGATCAGCATATTTTGCAGGTTTACTATTGGGTGGGTGGGGGGTGGGGGGGGGGGGGGGGGCAAACAAGAACAACTTTGATAAACAACAGCGTCTTCGATAAACAACGGCGGCTACCAGCAGACATCAGCTTATGCGCTTCACAGGATTAGCAGACATGCGAAAAGCCAAACATGGCTTCGCTCACAAGGCATGACGTGCACAGGTGTCCCACGTGCACCCTGCCGTCTCGTTCCAGGCGCTTCCACGTAAGCCATTGGCTTCCTCCCAAGAGAAAGTCTCAGGATGACGATGCCGTCTCTCCCTCTGCACGGAGGCATTGGAAATACAGTCGGAGTTTTACAAGAGGGATCGGCTAGCCTGTGGCCACCCTGCGAACGAGGGGCGGAGTCTCGCCGCGAGCTTAACGGGATGTGGAACTGCTGTTGATGGGCTCATAGCAGGCAGAGTGTGTATGTGTGTGTGTGTGTGTGTGCAAGCAGGAGTGTGTGAGTGAAAGTGAATGTGCGTGTGTGTGTGTGTGCGTGTGCAGAAGGGTAAGTGGATTAGGTGCTTATCATTATTCTGCATAAGCATAAAAAATGTGCCCTGAATGTGGCTTAAAATGTTGAAACGCAAGATGTTTAGACGTAAGATGTTGAAGTTTATCTGAGCTCTCAGACTGTGGTGCTTGCCATGCATTAAGGAAAAAAGACAAAAATAAATAAATCACAGATGTTTAGCAAACAGCAGCATGAGGAAATTAAGAGAAAAATGACTGGTGAGAAGAACTGATGACATGGGACATAAAAACTTCCTGCTCAGATCCTGCAACACACACACACACACACACACACACGACTGCATTCTACCAGTGTGACACACAGAGGGCTGCATTCTACCTGTGTGCTGAACGTATACATAAAATATGGCGGTCACTACCCAGCATGCAATGCGTCGTGACGTAGATTCCCAAGCTCTATAGCAATTACACATGGAAACAAACTACCCACCTTTATCCTGAAGCACATATGTATTTGGCATACACACACACACACACACACACACACACACACACACACACACACACACACGGCTGCATTCTACCAGTGTGACACACACCGAGGGCTGCATTCTACCTGTGTGCTGAACCTATAGCAATTACACACGGAAACCAACTACCCACCTTTATCCTAAAGCACATATGTATTTGGCATACACACACACACACACACACACACACACACACACACACACACAGTAGTGCTGTGCTAAGAGCCTGTAGGTGGCCCAGTGGGAAGCTTGTGGCTATAATCCATAGGCGCTCATTAACAGGAGCCTGTCTCCGATTGCGTGGCAAAAATCCCAGATTAGAACAGGTCCAGATTAGCATGCGCGCGCACACACACACCTGGCCTGGGGCATAGGTTACATGGCCATAAACCACAACGATACAAATGGCACCAACAACTGACGGAGTCTTTCCCCTGTTCTCACGTTAGTATGCGGAGAGCATTAGAACAGAATAAGCAGTCAGCCATAGATCAATTATACAGCAGTAATTAGAACAGGTCCATACTTCCTGAAAAAGGTTAAAGAAATGTGATTACAGCTCTTGTAACACTTGAACAGACATAAAATTTTAATTAAAATTGCAAAAAAAAAAAAGCCTGGTCAAAACTGTGTGGGTGACCTTAAGAGCTTCGGTGGTGAGGAGGGGCATCCGAGCACAGCACACAGCACACAGCACACAGCACACAGCACACAGCACACAGCACACGGTCTGTCTGCAGAACGCCTTGGTGAAGCTCTCCGTGTATTATGGGTGGTGAGGAAATTGAGAGGAAGAAAGAAGAGGTGGGGGGGGGGGGGGCATCTAGCAGTCGTTGTGCTAGTCGTCAGCGGGGGCTATGGAGCATGGCGAATGGGCTTCTCGGCGCACTATAACGGCTCATGGAGCTGAAAATGGCCTTTCCGTTGCGCTCAGTCCCAGGGCTGCTTCCACGCCGCTCCGCCGTGATGGAACTGAAGCCATTAGCAATCGATTAGAGAGCCAGCAGGCAGGCAGCAGCAACGCCGCTCGGCATCCTGGGAGGTTGGGCGTGTCTGAGAAAGCCAGGGGTGGGGGTGGGGGTTGATGGGAAGGCTGTGGTGGGCGGGAAAGGCAAGGGCAGTTCCAGGGGAAAGAGGATGAAGTCTGTTTATGTAGAAATATTAGGGTGACCACTGGAACCTGGAGACTGGATCCCCTGTGGAGCAGATTTAAACCAGAAAAGCAGGCAGCAGGCAGACAATCTCACAGGCAGCTGGAGAAGCACCCCGAGTGGCCTGTGGTCTAGGGCCCTAGACGGGGCCCCTCAATGGAGGGCTCGGCGTAGCATAAAACCAACACGTCGTGTTCCGCACTGTAGAGCTGAAGCCACGTGTGAGCAGAATGCTAAATAACCTTTGACCTTTAGAAAACTGATTCCAAATTCAGATCGAGTGACAGGCTGTCAATCTGTCAAAGCCGCTAGCATTAGAGAAAGGTTAAGGAATGAGGAAGGAAGAAAGTTTCTCTGTGACTTTTCATGAATATTTTTCCATATAGACCTCTAATATTATGAAAGCAGAGCAAAGGGCCAAAGACCAACATCTGCAGACACCCCCCACAAGTCTATGAAATTCATTACTTCACCTTCACAAGCTCTGCTACCACTTCCTCTTCTACCACACACCCACACACACACCCACACACACCACACACACACACACACACACACACACACACGCCAGTTCTACAGTCAGCCTTCGCTGGTGGTGCCAATCTTTATCTGTACGAGCCTCATAACCGACATTTTCAATTACACTGCAAACAACTAATCGATATTCATGGATTTCCAGGCCGGCACCGAAGCCGGTGGGGCGGAGGTGGGGCGGAGGTGGGGGAGGTGGGGCGGAGGTGGGGCGGAGGTGGGGCGGAGGTTGAGCGGAGGTGGGCGGCCCCGCGGCGGGCAGAAGCAGGGCAGTCACGTCAAGGTCGGCCTTCCGTTAATGAGGGACGGCCGGCTGCATAATTGAATGGGCCGAGCGCTATCGACTGCCGGAGCAGAAGCGTTTAGAGCGGCTCGCGTGCAATCGTTAAGGAAAAACCTCCCAGTGCTTTATGGTCCGTGGCGGGGTAATTTATGTGCGGGCGTCCTGGGCGGACACCCAGCACATGGCGTGATGAGTGGATTAGTGGAGCAGGGTCTCTCTCCCCCGACGCCACCCATGCGTGGAAGTCATTTCTGCGGACGGGGTGTCTGCACCCGCTCCACTGAGCATTCTGCTCGAGCTCATGGGTGCGGGGGAGGGGGGGGGGGGGTGGAGTTTGGGGGAGGGAAGAAAAAACAAAAACATGCCCAGCTCACTTTAGTCACACACGCGTGCGCGCACACACACACACACACACACACACACACACACACACACACACACACACACACACACACACACACACACACACACACACACACACACACACACACACACACACACACACACACACACACCCCCACACTCAATGCGTTTGAAAAGAAAAACAAAATCTCATGAAATATTGAAACACATCCACCCACACGCAGCAAGGAAAGGCAGCATGGGTGGAGAGGTGGGGCGGAATTTCTAATAACTGTTGTCCAGACCGGTCGGCAAAGAGCTGCCCCGGGGGGGAGGGTCACTGCCCGTTAGGCCAGGCTGTAATGCATCGACAGTTGGGAATTATGCAGAAGACACTTTGATGCTCATGTTCGCAGCAGAAGGCGGGGGGGAGGAAGGGCAGAGCCTGTGCCCCCAGGCCCCACTCTCGCTCACCCCCTGGAGAATTCCTATCTGATGACCAAGCTAAAAACAGGAGCCTTTCACCGCATCTCAGCAGCATACGCACCAGCCTCCCGCTGCCTGACCCACAGTCTCAGCCCTCGCTCCACAGAGCAGTAACACACGACTAAACATGGAACTATACATAAAGCTTCAAACGCCGCTTTCCAGGGACAGGCAGACGCTTCTCTAGGATTACGCCTCGTAGCTCGTAATGCAATTACGGCAGGCTAAATAAGGCTGACCACTGGGACACAACTTCCATATAAAGGCTTGGAGGTGCAGTACAGTTTAAGTCACAAAAAGGTCTGTATTCAGTACCTACATTAGTGCCTAATACTTCCTGACAGACTGAATATGAATTAGACGGTACTTGCTGCTTGATTTAAGTCGACGTGCTAAAAAAAGCAACAGATTGTATGTTGGATATGATCCGTGTTTGCATATGGAGTTTGAGGTCATTCTTGGAGAGCATATACCACGGTGTCTGGTTCTGCACGGATCTATCCCCAGGGTGCACCGCTCCTCAGATTCACAGCCACGCTCACAAATGTCCTGACTAACCCCCCCACCACAAGCACCATCCCCCTTGCCCCACAGGTCAGGAGGGGGTTTTGAATCTGGGAACAGGAGAGGTGATGGGGGGGGGGTCTGGGTCTCCCTCTAATCCCACTATGTAATTACTGCTCCCCACTGAGGCTCTGCCAGTTCCTAGAGAATCAGATTAGATGACCTAAATCGCTCTCATTCCACCCTGCCTCATCAAACATTTCCTTATCTAAGTGTGGGGGGGGGCTAAACAGCGCACAGACACCGCGCCTCTCATCGGTCCTGCCCCTCCTAAGCCCCGCCCACACCCCCCTCCCCCTCCCAACCCTCAAGCCCAGCCCAGCCCAGCCAACGCAGACTGTTTATTTTTATCAGCACTCTCCTCTAATTCTGCAAACAGCCAAGGAAGACCCGTGAGCACGGGGGTGTGTGGGGTGTGTGGTTGGGTCACACTGCAGGGATCACAGGCTGCACCTTCAGGTCTGGACTGCGCGGGGAGATAACGGCTCACACACCGTAACCACCCCAACACACACACACACACACACACACACAAACACAAGGGAAAAGTACTTCTAAAAACACACTGCCTTCATATCCTCTCTCTGCCTTTGTTGTAATTATTACCATACCTTACACGCGAGGTTTGACGTTATGCTGTGGCGTTATGCTATGTTTCTGTAATAGTAATGCAGACAAGCTTTTACAAAGCAGCTTAAAGCACAGTAGCCTTACGGAGGGGAGGGTGTGTGGGTGGGGTTAGTGGGGTAGTGGTGGTGGTTGTGAGGAAATAGCAGCTCCTCAGTGAATATAGAGGCAGGCCAAAGTAAAGAGGGGGAACAAATGAGGTCTGTGATCCCAAAAGCCTCCACCCCCCCCCCCCCCCCCCACCCCTGTTTCTGCCATCCACCACACCACCCCCCACCCGCCATCCCCCATCCCCAATCAGCCTGAGCCGGTGCTCTCAGCCCGACAGCCAGGCCTTTGTTGCCCGTCTGAATGGAGGTTAAGTATCCCTTGAAATCAGAGCTCTTTGGCTTTCTGGACGCATAGTCAGAGCCCCCGGAACCTTTCACATGCAAATGCGAGTGCTCCCCCCCCCTTTGTAGCCATGGTCGGCCAGTGGTGTCACGCTGAAGGCTGATGAATAAAGCTGGTGAGTTTGAGGCTTTTCTCGGCTTATTTTTCTACCCTCTCTCTCTCCCTCTCTTTCTCTCTCCCTCTCTCTTTATCGCCATGGCTCCCAGGCAGGCCACATCCCAGTCCCTCACACCCCCCCCCCCCCCCCCCCCCCCCCCCCCGCAGGGGCTTAAATAACCACAGATGGTCTCTCCTGACCTGCTATTCATCATTGTGTCAAAAGCTCTGTCAGAGTACTGCTCCCTCAACAGTGCCGCTGAAGGATTTTGTTTGTTTCCATTGATGAGGCCTGTTAATTTCACAGCCATCTCATTAGAGCTTAAATCACCAATTAATTTCTTTTGTTCTTGTCAAATGGCTAATTCCAAACATGAACCGAACCGACAGAGTGCCTCCCCACAGCCAGACAACACTGGCCCATAGGCAATGAGGCATGACACAGGTAAAAGAGAGGGGGAGGGAGGAGAAATAAAATGTGAGGGAAGGAGAAAGAGAGGATGGTGTAGAAGAGTGCGGCGGTGGTGGATTGGGGAGGGGGGGGTCACAACAAAACCACTGTTAATTTCTTGCCGCCCTCAGCAGTAGGCTCAGGCTTCCTCATTAGCTGCACGCAGACGCTTTCTCTCTCAGGCAGACGATCAAGTGGTCCTCTGGAGGAAAGGCCAGCCTCATAGTCAATAATGAAAAGAAGATTTAAAAAAAGAAAAAAAAGATAGACATAAATCAAAATACAAATGGAGACATAAAAAAAGGGACTAGAAGCAAAGGCAGCAATTCTTCCATTTCAAGAGCATTTGTGCACCCCCTCAAAAAAAAAAAAAAAAAAGAAAAGCGAAAAGCTATTTCGTGCCTCCACTCCATTACAGCAGTGCAAGCTGTCATTACGGCCAGGACTGCATGGGTGCCTCATAATATCCAGAGATTGGTAGTTTGTTAGACAGGACTATACAATTTGCTGCAGCCTTGAAGGATTCTTGAGCCCCTCTTGACAGCTTACCGAGGGGAATTGTCTGAGCGTTGGCTTTTGTCTGCGGGAGACGCAGGGGCAATTATCCAGCCCCCCGTAACATTTCCCCGGCTTTAATCTCCCGACTCAGAGCGGAAAAAACAGTACGACTAAGGTTTCAGAGTGCCTCTGGGTTCTATTAGCACACAGCTCCGTTTTTTTTCCATTGCTCTCTCCATCCCCCCCTCCTTCTCTCTCTCTTTTTTTCTTTGAGGGAAAGTGAGCAGAATGGGTCCAGGCTCTGACGGACAGCCTTCCCCTGGGCCTCCAGACGAAAACGTGATTATGTCATAATATATTTTCGAAAAGAGATCTTCCCTTCAGAAGATCATCTCCCCTGCCTGCTCAGTCCAGCGTGTGCCTGCATTTGGACCGGTCCAGGCCGGGGGAGGAAGCCAGACGGGCCGCGGCACAGCCAAGAATCTTCAGCTCCACCAAGCCCATCTCCTCCTGGACATAGAGCGTGTATTTGGTCCCAAGAAGCCTGCGTTGGCCTGGAGGACAGTTTTCCACATATAAAACACTCAGCTAGAGTTCATCTAGATTAGTCAAACCAACCAACGATTTCAGACTGAAAATAAAACGTAAATATTGAGGATGTAAACAAAGTCAAATGTCAACAAAGTCAAATGTCATGAGATTTTAAAAAGTAAGATTCACAGTAATACAGAGTTTATATAGTAAACGGACCTCCCTGACATGTTAAGTGAAGACTCATTTTAAAAAATCATAATTAAAAAGCCAAACTGCCAACTTTTAAATTAATGACTGGTGTGATGAAACTGATATACTGAATCGAATGCAAATCAAAATCACGCAATACATGTCAAGTTGTCTGCAGCTTACGTAGGAGTTTACATGCATCAGAGAAACGCAAAGCACCACTCCTGCCGTCCATGTAGGTCACACAAGCACGCGTCCTCTGCATCGAGATCAGCCAACACACATTAGCAGATCCATGGACTTCTTTATTGAAAGGCATGAATAACATTATTGGTGTAAGCAAAGTTGAGAAAACAAAAAAAGGTAAATTACCAGTACTTTTCAAATGGAAGTAGGCAGATTCAGATGAGGCGATTCACCTACACACAGGCAGTGGGGTATGTTCACATGAATGTGCAGCGGTGTGGGGTCATGGGTTCTGCAGACCATGACGTTTAGAGAGCACGAAGCGCAAGGGTGTCTCACTCTGTGGCTCCATTTCACTCTGGGGGCCTCGGTGGCCTTCGACAGCACACATAACGAATTAAAACATACCAGTACAGTGTCAAATCCTTGCCTAAGCCAATTAAAAGCTACATGTGGCAGGACGAAGAGGCAGCGGTCACATGCGCAGACATTAGGCCCGCTTGAAGAGATGATGAGGGCAATTGCTCTGGCAGCGGAAGCCGGGTGCCTCATCACCCATTAAAAAGCCGACCACGCTCTGAAGAAGGACCTCGGCCCCGGGCCACGGCCATTAAGTGAAGGGAAGAAGTGTGATTTAAAAGGATCTTAAGGCCTCTGAGTCACTTCAGCGGCCCACAGAACAGGAGAGCTCGTGGGCACACGGCTTCCATGCACGAAGGCATAATTGCTGCTCGGAGGGAAGGAGAACGCGTCAAGCCGCTGGATTAAAGTGCGCTGGCTCTGTAGTTTAATGACCAGGGCACTAAGGGGCATAAATATCAGTGTGCCAAGCTTCAGTAGGGGTGACGTATTCGTAAAGGCCGCACTGACGAAAGAACTGTACGTTTGTTCCAAAGCTTTGGCCCTCTGTGAAAGACCACATAAATGTGACAGCAGGAGTAAGACTACTCTCACATTTACACACACACACACACACACACACACACACAGGATAAAATGGGTCCTCAGATTATACGACATGTCCTGAGTCATTTTAGTCAAGTTCAACACAAGACCACAGGCAAGAGCCCTTAGGTTTGCATATGTCTGCTTTAAACACACACATTTGGCTGAGTGCATTTTCTCTAAAGCGCACATGTTTGCGTGCCCCTCCTATTTGCATGACTACCTTTGGGAAGTCAAATCAGGCTTAACCATAAAAATTTGCATAGCTAAAATCAGTCATACCTCACACAACATTTGTTTGAGCGATCCAAATGATCAGATTAAGATCTTTTTAGGTTACAAATCAGAAAGATATTTAAATAAAGAAACGTGAAATCAGCCAAGCACTAATTCCATGGGAGTGAATCCACCCAAAGCAGCATAATCAGACCTTTGTCTGATTCCAGTGTTCCCAGTCTGTGCTCGGCACTGGATTTGCCTGCGAGCTGGAGATGCATGAATGACAGTGGGAGACATTTGCCTGTTAAAGTGAGGGGGGGCGTGGACAGAGTTGCTACTTTCACTGTGACCTTCAAATGTATTATTCTTGTCCATCGAAACCTCCCCTCTACGCTCCATGGTCTGATGCCAATCCACAAAGGACACACGTGTCAAAACAACCACTTGGATTAAAGAAATATATAACTAATACCACTAGCATCAAAGGCTCATCACACCAGAACCAAGCACTCACCTTCCACAAGGACAATGCACAAAGACATTATTATAATCATACTTGTAAAATTTCTCTTCACAGATTGCTCGCAATCTGCTCCTTGTTAAAACACTTTGCCAGCTGACGAAAGACTGATATGGCTCATTAAACCGGGAGAAGACAATAACAAATAAGACATTAAGACAAAACAATTAAGAACAAAAAAGGTTGATTAAGAGTGGGTAAGTAGTCATTAGCTTACATCAGCCACTGTTCAGTCTGGACATGAGGCTGCCCACAGTCCCTTTAGAAGGAATTAGTGCCTAAACAGAACTCATTATATGACCCATACTGTCCACTTAAGCAAGATCACATGGAGAAGGTTCACACAGAGGAGCTTCAGAACACAAACCCACTTACATAAATGTGTTGGGCCAAGCTTGGCGGTGGACTGTGTGAAACAATCCTGAAATATTCAGCAGGCTTCTTATGAAATTCAGAACCTCATTAAAAATGCGAGAACCTTTTATTTTATTATTATGTCCTGATTATTACCAGACTATACTTTTGTTTTGCAAATATCACCATATAGAGTCCCCTCAATGTACTCAAACACACCCAAACACAGGAAATGAGCAGTTCTACAAATTAAATATGTACATATATGGGATAGACATAATGAGTTAAGGTTATCCAAAGGGGGTGGGGGGTGACTTAATTTCAGGAAGTAATATTTGTTTCATGTTTCTTGGTAATTATGCATTTGTTCTACCTCCAGCTATGCCTAAAATCCCAGTGCTTGTGTGAAAATGTAATTATCATGTTATCTTAATGCGTGCCCATAAAGGACTCCTGTGCTTGTCTGGATCTGAAACATCAAAGTACAGAAGTTCCATTACCTTTTTGGAGGCAAACGCATCACCCAAACCTCATTACGGACAATATCCAGTTACAGCCTGGAATTTGCCGCTCGTTTGGAAGGAGCACAAAGCCGAGGGGCCTGACGGCACAGTCTGAGCAAGCTTGTCCTCCGGGGGCACGCTGGGACTTCAAATCAAGGCAAATTAGCCCCGTGTGAGGGTGACAGAAGGGGCCAGCAGAAACACAGGCTGAAGAACAGCACCAACAACATTTACAGAGAACTCAATAGAGCATCCAAGCAAAAACGCTGGGAATGCCGGCACGCCGGGCCAGAACGATGCAGGTCAGCGATTGCCTTTCTGGCTGATTGCTATGCTGTGGATTGTATTACAAGATTACAGCATGGAGTTAATCATGGCCGTGAAAGGGGGCATTTGGGAAGGAAGCCCCGCAGCGGGGCGGCTGGAACGGGGCACCAGAGAGAAGTTTCCAGGATGAAAGCGCTGCACTTTTGGACATCAGCATTCTGAACACAGAGAGCGTAATCCAATCCAATCCGCTCTAATCCAAACTAACACACTGTGCGTAGTTGTAGGGAGAGAGAGAGAGAGAGAGAGAGAGAGAGAGAGAGAGAGAGAGAGAGAGAGAGAGAGAGAGAGAGAGAGAGAGCGTGCACTGTGCTGTTGCCGCTTATCACGCGTCGTGGTGGGCTGCCGCTAGAGCTCAGTGTTATCAGGGTCAGCACTGCTCGGGGATTGGAGGGTCCTACTGTGGCGGGTAAACACGGAAACCTGTCCTCACACTTATCTGGCCCCGGAGAGTCGGACAAAGAGGGGAGGGAGAGCAAAGGCAGGGTTGGGGGGGGGGAGACTTTGAGTGAGAGAATATATACGAGAGGCTCTGTCTCCATGGCAACCTCCATTTCTCCTCCCCTTCCCCTGGTCTGCAGAGAAACTCCGGTGGTCTTTGTGTAACATGATTCCACTACAACGCGCTGTGTGGATTAAAGGCAGCGTACCCCCAGGGCTCGGGCCAGGCCACAGTGAAGACATTATTACCCAGATCAAACGCTGTAATCACACTGCACCAAGGGGCTTTTGCATGCGTGGCAGATAAAGCCCCGGCCTGGCAACGCTCAGGTGATTAGAGGATTATTACTCTTTCAGCACTGTACCAGCCTCTCGCCAGCACAGACATCCTCATCGCTGGCTAAAGAGCACAGGGGCGAGGGACCAGCCAGAGGACAAGGCCCCAACGGGTCCTGTGCAGCAGACCGGGTAGGCCATAGCTGGACCACGCACTGGACCCCACGCTGAACCTCACACTGGACCTCACGCTCAAACAAGCCAGAGTACAGCAGAGTAACGGGCAGTAACAGCTGAAGAAAACACTGCTCATCCTGCTGTTCATTGGGATGGTCATCACTGGTCGTTTACAACAGTGATTCATCAACAGGTCAGGGATCAAACGGGCTAATAACCAAATCATGTGCGTCTCCTTGCCTTCATACTTGGACCAACTCTGCTGTATCTGTCCGTAACAGTAGGACATGAGGACACCCTGCAGACAAAAAAACATCCATGCTGCCTCTAAAATCTGTGGATGATTTTTACATGAATGCTTTTGCAGAAAACCACTTAGACTTTTTGCTTACCACGTTAAGGAACTGGATGACCACTTAAATGGCGGTAAACCATCAACAAACCCTCTGTAAGTTTCACAATGACTGGTGGGGGTTTCAAGGAACATAAACGATGTAGGCTGGTGAAGAGGTGCCAACAACCTTGATGGAAGGTAGAAAAATAGCAAAAAAAATAAAAAAAAAAAAAAAAAAAAAAAAAAAAAGTCATGGTCTCCTCTAGAGGCCAGCCACTTCAACAGGGGTCGAGAGCTTTTCATCACCGCACGGCACCCTGGTCATCCGATTGGTCGACCGGAGGAAGAAAGCTGGACCAGAACGAAGGGGGAGATGCCGTACAAACTGAGCACTCAGGAAATGCACACTTAACAAGAGGGTATTGGGGTGGAAGAAAGAAAAGACAGAAAAGAGAGAGGGGGGGGGGGTTGGAGCATGGGGAGAGAATCTCAGAGCTGAAAGCATCAGCCTGGGCTTTTATTAACCAATAACATGATGACTGAAGCAGCGAGCAGGAGAGGGACTTGCTTCTGCCGAGCGCCAGATGGGGAGAGACGGCGGCAAAGCGGATTGGTCCGTGCCAGGCCCTTAAAGGACGTCGCTTAAGTGGGTCCTAAATGAGGTCAGCGCTCCTCCAAACACCCTGGCTCCACCTCTGAAACGTCCCATGATTCCGTGCGACATAAGAAACAGCATGCAGACTTTCTTTTTTTTATACAAAACACAGTTTATTGAATTATCAACAACTGTACATATCTTCAGTGACAACACAGTTTGCTACATACTTTGGTGTGTGTTTTGAGACGCAACATGACTTGTAGGGGGGGGGGGGGGGGGGTCCATGGGGGCGGGAACAACATGGTGCAACACAGAAGTTAGTCAAGTCTGCTGCATAAGGGCTTGGCTGATGTGCGGCGTCAGGATGGGCTGCAACACCTGATCTGACTCTGTGCTTTTCTCAAACGCGACTCCACGCCGCCCCCGAGGACCAATCACAGCGGCCCCGTGGAGCGAAAAGGCAGAATGGAAAATGCACGCCGACCGAACCTTTGTCGTCCAAACCGTGACAGAAACGCCGTGTCCTGCTTGTACGCTAACGCAACAAAGTCAGAGGCTGAAGCGAGAAGCCTCCTTCTGTTCATCAGATGGTACAGTCCCCCCTGCACACCCTCCCGTCTGTGCTTCAGTTGGTACAGGCCTATCCACAGTGTAGTCCCTGGAACGCTGGCTACACACCTCCACAACCTGGACACTCCCCTCAGGAGGAGGCGCTAGAAGAAAGCTGTGCCATCCAGTGCATGAGCTGCTCGTCCTGACGAACATCAGAAGAAGCCTGAGGTGGTGCTCACGGGACTGGAGCGTTCCCACACACACACACACACACACACACACACACACACACACACACACACACACACACACACACACACACACACACACACAGGAGGGGCGAGGGGCCGATGATCCACAGGACATTTTACAAAAAACAAGTCCGAAAGGCGATCTAGCTCCAATTTTTTTCAGAAAGGGAGTGTAGGGTAAATTAGATTTCCATAAAAGGTCAGCTTGGAAAATGAACTTCTCGAAAGACAGAGCGAAACAAAAAGGGGGAGGAGATAGAATATCCTTAGAAAATAAATTCTAATCTAATTTCCAAGCCCCAGTGGAAAAACTAAGCACTGAGTATAGGGGGTGAGAGACAGAACCATCACACGTGTAACTGGACACCAAAATATAAATCTATAAAAGGCCTTTTAATACTCCATTATGTACACTTTTCACAGAACCTCCACATGGATAAAGTTTCAGAAAGAAGCACTGCTTCACGCCGCTATATGGAACATTCTCACCATTAAAAAAACCCCCATAACAAAAACTGACAAGATGCAAAAGAAAAAACCCACGATGCCGCTCTTCTAGTGACATGTGACCTGTGCTGCGGAGGTGGTCCAGGGAGGGAGTGACGCGCATTAGTGGCTCAAGGCTGTCCAGTTCAGTCCAATCCAGCCCAGCCCGGTTCAGTTTAGTCCAGCAACTAGTCCCGGCTGTCGTCAGTCCGGCGGTGCGTGAAGGAGGGGGCGACGGGGGGTAGGAGTGAGACAGGAGGTCAGGCAGACAGGTGCTGCAGGAGCGTCCACCCCGTGTCCACCCCTCGCCCGATCGCCCCACCCATGCTCCTGATCTCCAGGGCTTCTTCACTCCGTTACCTCTGGGCCTAGTAGATCACCTCGTACACTGTAGCTTTCTTGTCGCCGGATCCGGTGACGATGTACTTGTCGTCAGCAGAGATGTCGCAGCTCAGGACGGACGACGACTCCTTGGACTAGCACACGAGACACACAGCAGGGCGGGACAGAAGAAGAAGAAAGTCAGTTCTATGCAATAAAGCCATCAACACCTCACACACGTCTATCTGTGCAGCTCTGCCAAACGATGCCTTCAGTCAAAGCCCTAACACCACCCCCACCTATTGACTAAGCATTGTATACACACACACACACACACACACACACACACACACACACACACACACACACACACACACACACACACACACACACACACACACACACACCTACTTCTCCCAGTACCACTGCATTAGCTCTTAGCCGTGCACCGCCAGCTTTAAACACTTGAAGGTTCATCCTTATTTACTGGCGTGTGGTGGGCGCGGCGGGAGGCTGTGTGGCTGAGAGGGCCCACATCCTGCCTAAGTGCCTGGCGCCCTGGCACTAACGACACGCCCAGGGCCATTTCCGCCTGGGATGGCCCTGTCCATCAGACGGAGGTCGCTCCGCCCTGAGAGCACAGGCGCTCCACCCGCAGGCTTCCTGCAGACAGCCCGTATTGATCTCAGTACCTGGAAAATGCTGGCACCGTAGGGAGTCCTCCATGCGTTCAACAGATTGTCCTTTCCAGTGCTCACGAACCATTTACCTTGTCGGGACAAATCAAACGTAATTAGAGTGGGGTGAGAGAGAGAGAGAGAGAGAGAGAGAGAAAATTGAGAGGCAGGCTTAATGGGAGTGGATGGTCAAAGTTCTGCTGAATGGAGAAACGTAGTTCATGTGTAAACATCAGCTCGCCCGCTTCTTGGAAACGAATTGAAAGCCAGAGGCATGCAATTAAAGTGAACTCCAAGACAGGCGTGCCATCTCACGTCATTAAACTGGACTTGTGCCTTTTCCATTCAGCTTGATTCACTCTTTAGCCAATGCTGGTCTCCGAGCCCAATTAAGCAAGGTCATTCCTGTGAGGCTTAGCGTCTTACCGCAGTAGGCGAACTTGAGGGACAGCACGCAGCTCTCGTGCAGGTGGAGCTGGTACTTGTCGGGCTTGGTGTGGTGGAGCACCTCCACGTTGCTGCTCTCCATTCCCACGGCCAGCCACTCGCCCGTCGGGCAGTAGCCCAGCGAGAAGATCTGCAGAGCGAGAGGAACAGGCAGTGAGCGTGTGTGTGTGGGTGGAGGGCGGTGTTGCTGTGGGTGGAGCAGCGCGTGAGGCCTCACCTGAGAGGTGAAGTCATGTTGCTGCAGCTGTCGGCCCTCCCTCAGGTCCCACGAGCGCACCGTGTTGTCCAGACCACCCGTCCACAGCTTGGTGCCATCGTGAGAGATGTCGATGCAGCTAGCGCCATCCGTGTGACCCTGGAACTGCCTGCGATATTCGCAGTCAGATGTGGGCGATATGATTACAATACATATATCACGATACTACATACTGGTGATGCATGATTCCGATATTAAAATTTAAACTGCACTCTGCTAGCAAACCAATACAGTGGGTGATCGCGCAGCTCAGTGTAACGGCTCTTTCTTTAAAAGTAGGACATAAAAGTATGCTGCTGGATCAGTTCCTAGAAGCACCGGCATTACCCGCAATATGCTTTTAACAGTATACCATGACAAAGTCAGCGACAGTGATAAATCATCGTCGTCATCCGGCCCATTCCTACAGATAAGTCAGCAAAGTCGATTACGCTTGACCCCAGTTACCAAACGTGCTTGAAAATTACCTGACGAGGGTCTGGTTGTGGAGGTCCCAGACGGCGATGTTTCCATCGCTGCAGCAGGAGAAGCAGACCTTGGCATCGGGGCTGATGGCCAGGGCGTAGCAGGCGGGCGCAGACGACGTCAGCTCGGCCTTGATGCGGGGCGTCTGTGAGGCCAGGTCCCAGATGGTCAAGGTGCTCGCCTCCCCGCCCACGATGAGCGTGCGCCCGTCCGGGAGAAGCTTGCACGAGCGGATGTAGTTGTCGCGATTCTGCCCCCGGAGGAAGAGGAGGATACGGTGAACCCACACACAAAGAAAATCAACCAAAAAAACTAAATCCAAAAAAGTGGTGCTGAACATTGGCGCAAGGCAGAGGAGACGAATCAGTTTATGTATTTTGAATGCGATTGCCCTCCAGGGTACAGAGGGCGCTGTGGTGCAGGGTGCGGCCCTCACCAGGCAGTCCAGCTGGGACACGGGGCTCTTGCTGCCCGGCTGGCTGATGTCCCAGATCTTCACGCAGCCCTTGCCCCCCGTGTAGACGTGGCGGGTGGGGTTGCTGATGGTGACTGCGCACACCACCTCGCCGTGGCTCAGCGTGTTGATCTGGCGGGCGTGGCGTGGGATCCCTGGGCCAATCAGAGCGTCCGGGGGGAAAGGCACGGGCTGCATCTGCCCATCAGCGCTGACGTGGAAGGAGTAGGCCCTGGCGGAGAAAAACAAAACACTCCCCTTCGTTATTTATTCAGCAGGCCGCAGCATGACTGCTGACTGGAGTGGGCTAATTAAATCAATTAGAGCAGCGAGTGAGTGGTCCGTAATGGAGTGGTGGTTATTAAGAGTGGGGGGAAGGTTGTGCTGTGTGCCACTCCAGCAGTGGGTCTTGGTAAACAGCTCGGGGAGGGGGACGTCATCTCTGTGGGACACTTACGGCTTTCCTCCGGAGATGGAGGTCAGACTGGCGGGGAGGCCCGGCGGTCTCATGTGAGGATGCTCAAAGCCCGCCTACGAAAGAACAGACAAGCCGCCATTACTCACTTCACACTGGCCACACACACACACACACACACACACACACACAGAGACAGAGAGAGAGAGAGAGAGAGAGAGAGAGAGAGACTGACTGATTTACTTACGATGGGTGTGCGTCCGTAGGCAGCAGCCGCAGCCGCGCTCATCTGGGGTGAGATGTGCAGGCCGGCGTAGACCCCGGGGCTGGTCAGCGAGCCGTTCATCTCGTGGTGACCCATCATGGCGAAGGGCGTTGGGTAGGAGAGGGGGGTGCGCAAGGCTGGGGCAGCTACGGAGACACACAGAGCCAATCACAAATCAGCAGGCAGGAAGGGGAAGCGGGCTCAGGACGGGACCACCTACCCTGCTTGCCTGCCTCGAAGCTTAGCAACTAGCACACCGCGCGTCTCAGACAGCTACTCCCAGCTGTCAGCTCAACGATAATCTCCGAGAAGAGGCTGACGTACTTTTCTTCTCAGACTTATTTAGGAAGTCTAGATTCGAGGTGTTTTTAATCTACTTATGCGGTGTACAGGAGAGAGGAATTAACAGCCTTTTTCCCCCGGACCTACTCACCCAGAGCCTCCATGGAGGTCTTGCCCAGCAGGGGCCGCAGGCCCGGCGTGGTGCTGGTGCCCGGGGTGGGCGCGTCGCTCCGTGGCGTGGGTGTGTTGGACTTGAGACCAGGCGTGGATGATTTGTCATTCTGCACGTGTGCGTAAGAAAGACAGAGAGAATGAAGTTTAAAAGCGGGGAAGAAGTAAGATGGCATCAAGGCAGAAGATTTGAGTGCCAGCGAAACGTAATCCAATCCAATTCTGACAAACCGGCTACTCCTACGGAGCTATAAACCCCTCTATTTATCCCAAAACCCATTACTGCTACAATGGAGATGAGGCTCATTTTATCCCATCCCCCGCTTTCCCCTTTAATCTTTGTGCTGAGGCGGAAGAGTTTGAACGGGTAAAACGCATCGAGTTATTAGCGAAGAAGACATGACTGATCCTGCTATGGGGACGCATTATCCCCGACATTTACAGACGTATTTAAAGCCAGGCCTGGAGAAACAGACATTCACTCCTAAGCCATTACAAAGGGGGGAGGGAGAGGAGCGCAACAGAGAGAGAGAGAGAGAGAGAGAGAGAGAGAGAGAGAGAGAAAGAATGAGAGAAAAAGTGAGGGAGAGAGATGGAGGGAGAATCTCTCTGGTGCGGGACTCGATAGCTGACTGCTGCTGGTCTTTCCTGTTAATGACGGCTCCTGTAATTCTGCTACAGTTCTACAGGTTCAGATTCAGTCATGAGTGGACAGTCTGGGAGAGCACAGAGCACCAGCAGGCAGAGGGTCACGCGTGTGCGGGGTTAAACACGGGGCGCGCGTGCGGGGTTAAACACGGGGCGAGTGTGCGCGAGCCCTTACATGTCCGTGTTCCTTAGTTTTGGAGGAAGGTGTGCTGCCAGAGGAGGCCACAGAGGCGGGGCTATTGGGCGTGTCCTTCTTCGGGGGGCGGGGCTTGTCTATGCCATTTTCCGGTGGGGAGTGGGCGGGGCTTGCTCGGGGTGTGGCAGGGTCCTACGAAGGCAAGGAGGTATTCCAGTTATCTGCTTCCGCTCTGCCAAACAGGTTTGTCGGAAATTGATCGTTTGGCGAAGCTCCATGTGTAAGAATAATCCCCTCACCTCATTCGAAACGTCGACCACAAGATCGTCACTTTTATCTCCATCGCTGTCCTGCATAAAAGAAGAGGCGGTGAGGGGGGAGGGCAGAAACGTGCGTGTGAGACCCGGGAACAGGCAGGCGGGCCCAGACACTCACATATCTGCTCATGCTGTCCTTCTCCTCCATCTTGCGTTTCTTGGAGTCCAAACTGTAGTCAGAAGAACCTACGGTGCTTCTCGCTACCCGGTCCGGAGGCTGTCCGATGGAGAGATGGAGTTGTTCTGAACGGGGGGTGGGGGGGATGAGAGGAAGTGATTAAATGTTATCCCACCATGACGACAAACCCCACCCAGCTAGGCGCAGAAAAAAATGCTGTAATTAAGGCATTTGTTTTTGAAAGTAGAGTTTATTTCTTATTTGTTGTTGAGTAATATGGGTTGTGACAACAAGTATTAATTCGAGACAGATGTAAAAACAGCTGCAGACAGAATGACAGGTACGTTGTAGCTGTTGTGGATTCTGAAATGGATCCAAGATGGAAAACAGCAATGAATAGGGGGAAAAAAGAAAAAGAAAGGGAGGAGGGGACGAACAGTGTAGCCTCTTTATCAGTCCAAAACCGCAAACTTCACAAAGCCAGAAGAGCGCGATTCATTCCAATCAGACGCCTGCAAAGCCCTCCACAGGCCCAAACACAATGTGCTGGAACTGGCCAAGCCGTGCCGTATCTAACCACTTGCCCTAGACTAACACACAAGAATGTGCTGGCTACACAACAGAGCAGACACAGTTAAACAGTCCAAAGAGAGGGGCTTGTTTTCACAGTCTGCCTCCACCCCACCCCCCACTACACCCCCCACACCCTCTTCCCCGTCCCCCTCCTCCATCCCTAAAAGAGACAACAAACAGCTTCAGGAAGACATGAGCAGTGCACTAGTCCTGAACAAGGGCTCTTTATCTGGGAGCAACCAGGCTTAGACTTACTGTGTGTGTGTGTGTGTGTGTGTGTGTGGTGTGGCCATGTAATGGCCATTGATTGCTGTAGCGTGCTTGGGCACCTACTGCCTCTGGCCCAAGGATGTGGGGCTGCTAGGATACAAGCGGCCCTGCACACAGTCCTCCCTCCTGCTGTTAGCCTACACAGCCCTGCCTCCCCACCCACCAGAAGGCGCTTTACCTCCAGGGCAGCTCGGACCACTGAGGTGCGAGTCTGCACCCTCCAGCTCACGGCGTCTGGCTTCCAGCAGAGCGAGACGAATGCTCGCTCCACAGAGGTGCCCCCGTGCTCTCAAAAACAAGGCGGACCTCTGCGAGTACCTGGAAGCTCCGCCTCCGAGGCCGCCAGCCCCCCCGTCACAAGGAGGGGGCGGCGGTGAAGTGGAGGGGCCTTTGTGGAGTGTTCTCTGGGCTTGTTCTCAACATAATCCAACGCTGAGAGCTCTCTGGGGCTTCCCCACAGCTCCCAGTGCGGCACGGGGCAAAGAAGCCTCCTAGTTCATGGCAAGTGTAAAAGGAAAACAAGCTGAGAAGTGAGATGAAGTGGTGGACTGAGCAGACAGCCTACAGTGTGTGTGTGTGTGTGTGTGTGTGTGGGGGCCCTGACCTTTTAAAGAGATGCTTAGCGTGACTCATTAAACAGAGCCACCACTATGCTATCAGATGACCTGGGACAACAGCAGCCACAACAAGCTTGCAGGACTGCTGGTGCATCCTCTCGTTGCACACGCACTCGTGCACTCTCTCTCACGTGCTCACAAAGATCACTAACTGCGAGAGGAGCTCCTCTGCCTTCAGACATGACTGCACCCATTGAGGTCTGGCTGAAACGTCAGAAACCCAATCTCACCGCCACAATCAGCCGTCGGAGAGATTTAAAGCCTCCCGTCACATAAATGCTTTTTACAAGGAGATGAGAGGCAGGGAAACAATTCCACCGCCTGTGTTCATGCATATTTATTGACCCATAAACGGGTTGGGGGGGTTAGTGGAGGTAAACAGGGACAGGACAGCACAGGAAAGCAGGGAGAAAGAGACGGGGGGGGGGGGGGGGGGCAGGAGACGGCAGGACAGGTGGGAAAAAGAGGGATGACTGAAAGATTAATCAGTCATCTTACTATTGTGATGAAATTACATAATCGCTCTATATCCACACACTATGATTTAGGCAAATCCTTATCTGTGTGGAGATGTGAGCATTTATATATATAAATAAATAAATAAAAACCTTCATTTCCCCATTAGTCACTTTAATGAAAGCAGATTAGTGTATGAAGCACAACTTGCGCGCGTTTGAGGCAGAAGGAGGTTTGACATTTACATTAATGGAAATGTTCTTAGGCGTGAAACGGGCCAAGAAGCTCTTTCATGCAGAAAGAATGAGGGACAAAGAGAGACAGAATGAGCCCAAGTGAAAGAATATGAGAGTATGGGTGAGAGAAAGAGCGAGAGAGATAGAGAGAGGAAAAAAACGCGAGAGATCGAGAGCAAAAAAAGCGAGAGAGAGAGAGAGCGAGCGAGAGAGAGAGAGAGCGAGAGAGAGCGAGAGCGAGAGCGCGAGAGAGAGCGAGCGAGAGAGAGCGAGCGAGCGAGCGAGAGCGAGCGAGCGAGAGAGAGCGAGCGAGAGAGAGAGAGCGAGCGAGAGAGAGAGAGCGAGCGAGAGAGAGAGAGCGAGCGAGAGAGAATGAGTCAATGGGAAAACTGGGCACTCTCACCGTGCTCTCTGCAGTCATTGGATTCAATGAGTGTGAAAAATTGTCCAGAAACGCAGAAGAGAAAAACAACAAAAATCAGCCATAAATCACTAAGATTGTATGATTTTATAATCTTGCAAAACACCCACAATTTCAAACTTTCCCCTGACAAAGCTTCTTCTCGGTAAACATCCCACCCTCCCCAAACATAGGTTTGCATGTATAAATGACAAGCAACACGATGTACACGCAATATTCCCGCCTACAGCGCTCAAGGGGGTCGTGGTGTGTGTGTGTGTGTGTGTGTGTGCGCCCAACGCTCACCTCTGTGCTCCAGGTCGTGGTGGTTCTTCTCATCCTTCACGGGCAGGTGGGGCCTGGCCGCCCAGGGCTCCCAGGGCCAGCAGGCCGGCCCCAGAGCCTGTGACCGGGGGGATGCCGGGTGGCTGGAGGCCCGAGGGGTGGGGGGGGCAGGGCCACGGGGCCGTGGGCCGCGTGAGAGAGGTGCTGTGCCTGGAGCTGCTGCTGCCTGCGGAGATGGACACACACACACACAGACACACGAGTGGGCCAGAGCGAACAACACACCAACATGGGCACAAACTGCATGTGGGCCTAAGTGAACCACACACACACACGCAAAATGAGGGGACCAGGGCAAAGCAACACTTCCCCGGCCCCCCGCAAACGCGTGCGCGCACACACACCACACACACACACAAAATGAGGGGACCAGGGCAAAGCAACACTTCCCCGGCCCCCCGCAAAACGCGTGCCGCGCGCACACACACACACACACAAAATGAGGGGACCAGGGCAAAGCAACACTTCCCCGGCCCCCCGCAAACGCGTGCGCGCGCACACACACACACACAAAATGAGGGGACCAGGGCAAAGCAACACTTCCCCCGGCCTTCACGGAGCCTAAAAGGAAGAAGGTGAAGCCCATGTGAAAGAAGAGGAACACAAACAGGTACCGGATGCACACGCATGAACACACGCAAGCAGGTCAAGCTGTTCTCTAAGGCATGCTTACGAGACAGCAGCCATTGAAATGTTGTCAGCTCGTAGACTTTTACACCCACCTGCTCCTTAACCTCATCAAAATCTGGACACACACACACACACACACTTCATTCGCAATCCGGGGTCGGGCAATTCACAAAGTATGAGTCATCCGTGAAAACCAAACTTCCAAACCACTCCAGTGGCAGCTGGGCTAAGCTTCTAAGAGTGTGCAAGTGTGTTGAAGTGTGTCCAAAATATGTGTGTATGAGTGTGTGTGTATGTGTGTGTGTGTGTGTGTGTGTATGAGTGTGTGTCGGCTGCAGCGGCCAACAACCAGGGGTCCCGTTCTGGCATGTATTCAAGCCTGCATACACCCATCAATATTTGAAGGGCTTGGGGCTGACAGGAGTTAAAAGCCTCTCAGCATGGGAAGTGAGGCGTTTAGAGCAAAGCTTAAATAATACTTAGCACAGGCCCCAGTAAAGGGGGGGTCCTCGATTTATGACTACGCTCTGACGGGCTGAATAATTTAGCTGTTGTTATGGCATGTACCTCTCTGCCACTATACAGACCTCAGCTCAATCAATGACCATTTATGGCCATCCGCAATGAAGTCTCGGGTGTGTGTGTGTGTGTGTGTGTGTGTGTGTGTGCACGCGCCTGTGTGTTTTCTTTTGAAGTTAAAAGGGTAGGTCTTATTGGCTAAGTACAGCAGGCATGGAGGTACAACCTTTCAGAATTATTAGCAGGTCATTAATGCCATGCCAAGAGTAAATATCAATACTAAAGGCTTATTTAGAAGGCTGGAATGCTCCTGAAGCTTGCCCTTTCCAGAGGATAAATCATTATTAAGATGTCCATCAGAAGCTCCAATTCGGGGGCGACTATAATTGCTAACAGCTTTGGCGATTATTTGCACAGCTGGCTGTATATTGCGGTGAAGAGCCCTGGAGAAAGACTGGACCATGGAGGAGCAGACACCTGGGAGGTGAACCCACAGCCCTGGGCCCTCCACAGGACTGCAGAGCTGACAGGCTGCTTATGAGACGACACACACACACACCACACACACACACACACACACACACACACACACACACACACACACACTGCTGGAACATGAGAAAGGGTAAGAACGACGAGGAGATGGGATGAGAATGATTGATGATCGTGAATGATGATCAACGTGTTGGTTCCTAAGCATTTTTATGTTGTACATGTTCAAGTCAGTGTGAATATACAGGGAGAAGTGTTGTGTGTGTACACGTGGTTGTATGCACATACGCACGTGTGTGTGTGTGTGTGTGTGTGTGTATGCACATACGCACGTGTGTGTGTGTGTGTGTGTGTATCATGAGTGCTAGGTAGTTTGCAAGTTATAAGTGTGCAAGAAAATGGGTGTGAATATAGGAGGGGAAATGAGAATGAGAGAGAGAATGTGTGTGTGTGTGTGTGTGTGTGTGTGTGTGTGTGTAGTGTCTGCAAGCTAGAGAGGATGACGGACCACAGGGGAAATTAAAGAGGCAGTTGATTCACGGGGGAGGCCCTTCCCTGCTCAGTCTGGCTAATGAGCCACTG